>NC_133659.1:195991601-196291601 GCF_037893015.1 Macrotis lagotis
GGAAGACCTGCATTCAAATTCAGTTTCAGAAACTTATTAGCTGTGTGACTCTGGGCAAGTCACTTAACTTCAGTTTATCTTCATGCACTGGAGAAGGAACTGGTAAACCACTCTTATATCCTTGCCAAGAAAACCCCATGGACAGTAAGGTCCAAGGATGAGGAAGAATCAGTCATGACTAAACAACAGAAACAATCCTTTGAATACAGCAAGAAAGTCCATTGGATGATGTCCTTCCCAAGTGCTTATTTTTGCCAGGGACCAGAAAAAGTTAATAAATCTACCAGATAAGATTAAATTTTTGTTATCATTTTCCAACTTTCTTGATCCAGACTGTCTCTAGATGCAGATGGTGCAAACCATATCCAAGGCTAGATATTGAGGAATCAACTTCTTCTAGTATAGTTTCAAATATACTTTATTACACCATTTCTCATTTACCTGGACTTTTTCAGAAGCTAATGCCTCAATGGGTAGCTAAGTAGTGCCATGAATAGAGACCAGGTCTATAGCTGAGAAGAGCTGAGTTCAAATCCAGTTTCAGATACCTACAAGCTAGATGACACTAGACAAGTCACTTAACCCAGTTTACCTCAATTTCCTCATCTGTAAAATAAGCTGGAGATGGCAAACCACTCCAGTATTTCTGCCAAGAAAATTCCACATGGAGTCACAAAAAGTCAGACATGACTGAAATGACTCAACAACAAAAACACCAGGGAAATTGAGAGCTGTCAGGACCCATTTTAGTCTATTTTCCATAAAAATGCCAAGTAAAGGCATGGACTACCCTTACCCCCTACCATAAACTGGAATGAAGACATCACTCAAGGAAGATGAGAAACAAGAAAATCATGGCCTTCCCTCTGAGATTATCTAATTCTTTATCTTTATCATTTTTATCTCTTTTTGTACATGTATATATATGTATCCTTTGTACATCTTAAGTATTTTGTAAGATAGTAATTTTAATATCTCCCCCATTACACTGTAAACACACAGGATTTTTTTTGGAGGGGGGAATGTTGTTTTTTTCCTTTCTTGTATCTCAAGAGCTTAATAAAATACCTGGCACAATATAAGTGATTAAGAAGTGCTTATTGACTTGGGAAAGACTTTTCTCCTAAACTGCTTCTTTATTTATGTGATACTTATCCTTTTCTGACTTGGCTCTTGGAAACTGGGGGAAGGAGGGAAAACAGATGTCCAGATGTCCATTTCTGCTGCCCCTTTCCCTCCCCCCATCCCCAAATTCACTGGCTCAAGTTCTTTTTTTTCAGGATAGAAAAATTCCTACTGATTTCTGTGAGAGCAGGCTCTTCCAGGATCCTTTGGGAATTCTACCTCTCTCCCTCTCAGGCTGCTTATCCTCACACCCCTAGGTCAGTCCCTTGACTTCCTTCTTCCTCAGGTTGTCTACTAGCAGAGGAGACCCCTCAATTAGAGACCCACCCCACCCCTTTCCATCTCCCAGCCCCTAGGCTGCAAAGGCACTCACTCTGGGTCTAGCCCCAAGCTGCTCCCCCTCCCCAAGCCCCCGGTCCCTCCCCCAAAGACTCCTAATCCATCTCACCCAGCTGGAAGCCCCTAAGCTGCCTTTTCCGCTGCCTTCCTCAGCCTGCTGCGGGTTCTGCCACTTTCTATACCACCCTTGGCAGGAGCTGTGTTGTACAAGGGGGAGAGAGCAGGCCCCTGCAAAGAGGTCATCATCTCTGCTTAAGGCAGCTTCCAGCTCCTGCGGCCAGTTCTGGAGACCAAAAGGAAGCCAGCACCCCCACCCCCAGGGTTCGCCTCTTGTTGGGCATTATCCTGGCTCCATCTCCACATCCACACTCTCCAACCAGCTCTGGGCCTGAGAGCAGAGCCAAGTTGGAGAAGGGGGTAGAGTGAAAGCTTAACAGTTGACTGTTGGCCATTCGACAAACTTTGATTATGGCTCACCTACTATGTGCCAGACACGGTGTGAGGGATACTCTCCCCACCAAAAAAAAAAAAAGGGCCAAAAAACCCCTGGCTGAGAGGACCAAAACTCCGATTCCATTTTAATTAACTACCTAACCCAGGCATAACTTTGGAGAACAGGTGTCACTCAAAAGATGTCCTTCTTCTCCTCTCTCGCCATAGCCCCCCACCCCACCCCAGTCAGGTCAACAGTGGGGGTGATTAAGAAGGGAGGCAAAGGTAGCTTGTAGAGGAAGGTAGTAGGGAGGGAGGGGAGCAAGAGGGGAGATGGTGAAGACTGGGAACAGAGCGATGGAAGCTGGGGGCTGGGCTTTCTATTTTCTGAGGGATTCTTAGACAGAGGTTCTCCACTGGGTTGGGGACATCACTTCCTGGCCCCCCATCCTTAGTTACCCCTTCAATGAAGTCTCAAATCCTGGACCTTTCTCCACTTACTTTTCAAAGAGTACATTTCCCTTCTAACAATTTTTCCCCATTCTTTTTCTCTTTAAAACTTCCCCCCCCCTTTTTTCCCCCTAATGCTTCTCTCCAAGAATCTTCACCCCCCCCCCCCCCCATCCTTTTTAACTAGATTCCACTCCGGGAAGCCAACCTTTTGCTAAGAGCTGCTAAAGGAGGGAATGGCTTGGGGATGGGGGGGGGAGGGCGTGCTGTGTGGAGGTCTGTTTGTAGTTCAGATTTTTGTCATTCCAGGCCCTGCAGGCTCTCTCTAAGGGAGGGGCCAAAGAGGGGGGTGAAATAGGGTCGGAGCCCTTAGGGCACCAGCTGCAGGGAAGGAAAACTTCCTGGGGAGGCTGAGAAAGGGTCTCGAAAACACATAGGGACAGCACCCCCTCCTGCCCCCTATCGGTACTGACCACCTTTGTTTCCCAAATGTAACACCCCTCCTTCCCACAAATGCTGAAACATTTGGAAGCTTGATATTTAGATCTGGGAACAGCCTTAGAAGTCTGGTCCCACATCTTCATTTTGCAGATGAGGAAACTGAGTTACAGAGAAAGAGAGTTAACAATTAGTCCATTTTCCTCCTAAGAACTTATCCAAACTGCCATGAAATGAAGATATGTGGGCAGATCACTCAGAAACTTAGGTTGCCCCCTTTTTCTCAGCTCTCACCTCTGGGTTTTCACTTTTAAAGCCTTGAACCTGACCTCCCTTTCCAGGTTCATTGAACATTACTCTTGCACAATCTGATCCAACCTACCTGGACTTCTTTTGGTTCTATTCTCTCAATAGTCTCTTCTCACCTTGCTTCTTGTCTGGAATTCCTTCCTTCCTCACCTCTGCTAATAGATTACCTCTCTCTTCCTTCAAAATGCAACTCAAGTATTACTTTCTATGTGAAGCTTTTCCTGGTCCCCTCATTACTTGTATTTGTATATATCCTTCCTTGCCTCTCCCCTCCCCATTTGAATCTAAAGTCTTTCGAGGAGGGATCGATTCATTATTTACTGTATTTGTATCCCCAGCATTTGGCACTCAATAAAAGATCAATCAATATTTATTGATTGACTGATAAATTGACAGATAATTTGCCTGCACTAATTTTTAAAAATTTTATTTATTTAAGGCAATGGGGTTAAATGAATTGCCCAAGGTTACACAATTAGGTAATTATTAAGTGTCTGAGGTTTGGATTTGAACTCAGGTCTTTCTGACTCCAGGTCTGGTGTTCTATCCACTGCTCCACCTAGTTGTCTCCATTGCCTGCACTGATTTAAGAATTCTCAAAGGGCTCTGATTCTTGCAGATTAATGTAAGTAAGAGCTGAGGAATGTCTAAACCATCACTTTCATTCCAGTGTATGCTTTAAAGTACATAGTTCCTTTTTCCTTATTCCCTCAAGGTAAACAAAATACCCGAGAACTCTTATTTCCTGCCCCCCCCAAGCTTTTCTGTTTATTCCATTGCACCTCCATTCCCACCCAATTTACTGGAACATCAAATGTTAAGCACCAAATTACTCTAAGGTGAAAAAACAAACAGCCCTAATGGGCCTCAGGTTTTACTCACTCTTTCTAAAATTCTCCTTTTCCTTTACATACCATCTTAGTGATTTCTTTAGAAAAAGAACTCTAGAATTCAGAGAATAGTGGTCCTGGAAAGATCTTTAGATAAATCAACTAGTTCTGCCTTCTTATTCTATAGGTGGACAAACCAATGCCCAAATAACATTAAGTATTCTTGCCCATGGTCACATGATGTTTAATTGGCATTGCTGTGACTGGAACCAGTCTTTTGACTCCTAGCCCAAGGTTCATTCTAATCCATCAGTCTCACCACTTGACCTGGCAAGATGACTCCTCCATTTCTTTATAAGACATAGAAGAAAGACCATTACACAGGGGAGACTTCAATCTGTGACCAAAAGAAGACTGGGGAACAGTCAGAGCCTGAGAGAGTAGTCATTGAATGTCTAGATAGAGAAGTGTGGTGCCTTGAAATCTGGGCATTATAATAGGTATCCCTTGGATACCATATGGGATATGAGGAAGGGATATTGATGCCATCTCACACACACACACACACACACACACAACCACACAAACACACACTCTTCTCCTACCCAACACATTGGTATCTCATCTCCAGTCATCCTGATCCATATCTGGTCACTAGACCCAGATGATTCCACAGAAGAAAGTGAGGTTAATGACTTTGCACAGCACCCCTTCCCTCAAATCTAATTCATGTGCATGTCTTGGCATCTCCTCCCTGATGTTATGATCTTCTTTGAAAACAAGGGACCACAGGGGTGGCTAGGTATCACAGTGGATAAAGCACCGGCCCTGGAGTCAGGAGTACCTGAGTTCAAATCTGGCCTCAGACACTTAATAATTACCTAGCTATGTGGGCTTGGGCAAGCCACTTAAACCCGTTTGCCTTGCAAAAAAAAAAACCTAAAAAAAAAAAAACAGGGACAACTAACCACAATAGCAACAAAACTTATCCCACCTAAAGTATCTTTGACCACCCTTCCCCCTAGTTATAGGATAGTAGGGTAGAGGAAGTAGGGGAGTTGAAAATCCACAATTAAGGTTAAACTGTTATACTAGCATGGGAGATAATATAAGATAGGTTTTTGGGGGGAGGGGAGGGTTCTTTAAGGAGGAGGAGAAAGAGAGAGAAAACTGAAGAATAGACCAGGTCAACAAACTAATCAAGAGGTCAGAAAAGGATATAGGAGGATTTCTTCAAAACATGGAAAAGGTCATTGTGTCTGGTGGTGGTGGTGGTGGTGTCTAGGGGGTGGGGCACAGGGCAGAGGGGAGGTTCATTTATTTATGTAGTCTCCAAAGAT
The DNA here is from genome assembly GCF_037893015.1 of Macrotis lagotis. Classification (NCBI taxonomy): domain Eukaryota; kingdom Metazoa; phylum Chordata; class Mammalia; order Peramelemorphia; family Peramelidae; genus Macrotis; species Macrotis lagotis. The sequence goes on from NC_133659.1 coordinate 195,996,865, forward strand.
CTAAGGGAAGGATTATATTAGTCCCTCATACCAATGGTACTCCTTCTTGGATCATTGCCTTGTCATAGCTGAAGGGCTTGCATAGTCAATTAAGCGATGTGCTATGCCATGGAGGATTATCCAAGATGGCCAGGTCACAATGGAAAGTTCTGAAAAAAGGTAATGCACTGGAGAAGGAAATGGCAGATTATTCCAGTATCTTTGCCAAGAAAACCCCATGGACAATGATGGAAGACAGAAGGAGCTGGCACTATGGTCCACAGGGTCATGAAGTCGGACATAACTAAATGACTGACCAACCCTAGAGAGAGAGATCCTCAGTCAGTGGCAAATCCTGATTGATGATAATTGAACACATTCAGAATCCATCACAATCATATAATATTTTTATGACAACTTTATAATTGCAATGTGATAGTAGCTAGAGAGCTGGTACCAGAGCTCATTAGACTTTGATAGGTCCTGACTCTGCAATTTACTGGCTATGTGACCTTGGACTGAGTGATCTCTCAGTTCTCTGTATATCTCTCTGTGATCATATATTGCACAGAAAGTGCTATCTAGAGGTAGTTTTCTCATTCTGAAGTTCCCTAGATTAGCATTAAATTCTTATATTGACTCTCTTAAGTCATGGGGGGGGGGAATTACTATGCACAAATCTGAGAATTTATTTTTTATATCATTTCATTTATTTATTTAAAATTTTAATTTTTAAATTTAATTTAATTTATTAATTTATTTTAATTTTATTTTACATCTTCAGAAGCAGAAGGGCTCAAGAAAATTAGGTGTCTTGCGCAAGGTCATTCAGCTATTAAGAGGATAGATTGCATCTTCTGATTTTAATCCATTGGAACTTGCTGTTAAAGGATTGAATCATCTCTATGTTTTTCCCCTTCTCTCAGAGGAATGGTAATGAGAAGAGTCATTCAACTGTTGGTCTATTCACCTTCATATGTTATAATTTGGTCTGTGTTCTTTTTAGGCCTTGGAAACAGGGTTTGACAATCATTGGAACCCTATATATCCAACAGGAGATGAGTAGGAATAGTGAATCTTAGAAGAATTAGGAACATTGATTGTTGAGAGAAGAAAAAAAAGGAAAGGGGAAGGAAGTAGCAAAAATGGCACCTGAGATTGTCACAAAACCTAAAAATGCCAAAAGTGCCCATAATGGCGCTGATGTCAGTTATTCCAATTTTAGATTGGAAATAATTTGCCTCTGTTCCTTCCTTCTTTTGGCTTATACTCCTCCTTCTCCTGCACTGTTCAGTGGTGGGAGGGAAGGCATGGCTAGTGAATGAGGGACCTCTTTGCTACCTTGCCTTTTCATTTGGGAGGAAGGGAAGAAGGAATGGGGCTTCAAGGGCTTTAAGGCAGTGACTAAATTCTGCATTACCAATTTTCAACTTTTTTCCTTTTGTTTTGGGTCACCCCCCACTTATGTTCTTTACATAATGCTCCCCCCCACTATCTACCAGTCCTCTGGATTAGCCAGAGCTTTTCTCCCCAACCAAATTTCACCCCAGAGCCATCTAATTGGCCTTTCTGGACAGCTAGCATAGCCAGAGGACTTCAGGTGGGGGTAGGAGGAATGAGGAAACCAACACCTCTCCTCCCCCATTTACTATAAAGGCAAAATACTGGGAGGAGAAGAAAAGGGGATGGGGGGTTGGGGGAGAGGCTGGGTCCTTGGGCAGTAAATCAGAGTTGGTCTCCCAGATCGAGTTCCCTGGGATTTCTGAAGTCATCCCCCCTCCCTTCTCCCCCCACCTCCTCCCTGAGTTCCATGGTTTCAATTCTTCCCTGAAAAGCAGTGGGGCCTCCTTTCAAACCAGCCCAGCTCCTCCAACTCCCAACAACAGCTTAGGTTACAGGAAAGAAAGAAGAGGAGGGGGAAAGAGGGCCCAGCCTGGAAAGAAGGGGGAGAAGTTCTGGCAGAGGAGAGGGCAAAGAGAAGGGGAGAGAGGTATCATAGGATTCTGGATCTAGAGCGGGAAGAGAAAGGGAGAGTAGCTAAAGAAAGGAGAGAAGGATACCTTCCACCTAGACTCTGCTAGTATCTGTGGGGGGGACCCCCAAAGCAAAACTTAGATTCCCCTGTTCCTCCCTATTACCCCCCCCTTTCCCCTGGCTTTCTCATTTCCCTCACTTTTGCCTGGGTCCAGTGGATTCTAAGGAAAGGGAATCCAAGGAGAGGTCAAACCTATGTTCTTTATTCAGATAATTTTCAAAAATCAGACTAATCAGACATCTACGTCCCAGCTCAATCCCTTCCTTACCTAAATTTCCCCAAATCATCAAAAAGCAAACCAAAAAATGTTCAGTACCTAAAATCTGGGTCGTCAAGGGGATGACTTCGGGTAATCAATCATCTTCTTCCTCTTATTTAGCATTTCCTGAGCCAAGGCACTATTTCTGGAGCATCTTCTCTTTTTCTAGATCTGGACTAATTAAGATCCTTAATTAATAGATCATCTGTTCTATCCTGCTTAATCCTTTTAAGTCCCATTTTACAGTCCATGGACACTGGAGAATGGAGTTGGGGATGGAGCTGGAAGGATAAAGAAAAGGGAACAACATCTGGGATCAGCTTTCCCTTCCCTTTCCTCCTTAACAAGTAGAAAATGTGGGATTTTTGGTGGGGTGGGGAACAGGTAGTGGTGCAATCTAGTTTTGACCCTGGAGTGGTCTCTGCTGGCAGGATAGTCCCTCACCTGAAAGTTGAAGAATCTACATGTGATCTGGGAAGATTTTTTGGGGGGCAGGGGGAGGCAAAGGAAGCAAGTAATCTGGCTTCATTGCAGATGAGGAGTGGTATGGGATGGGAGTGGGAGGAGTGAGGTAGGGGTGGGAGAGTTCCCCAACTCCCATATAAACTAAAGAGCACTGGATTTTTCATCAGAGAGTGGGGATTCAAAATTTATCTCTTCTACTGACTACCACTCCTGCCATGAGCAATTCTCTTCATTTCTCAAGACCTCAGTTTCTCACCTGTAAATAAATACCTCTGGTGTCCCTTCAGCTCCTGATGGGTGTTCTGTGGTAATTACACCTATTCACTCACCAGTCCTTCCTCTAAGGGTTTCTAGGGGAAACTTAGAAGGATACGGAGTGCCCTCTGGGATAGGAGTGAATTCTGCATCTCTACGAGGATTCTCAAAGCTAAGGAGAAAGTGACAATTTCTCAGTTTCATTGTCTCTAAAATGAGGGGGTTGGATCAGAGGAAGGTTAACAATAATAATAGTGGGTGTTTACCTCCTATTTAAAGATTTGCAAAGTGCTTTTAAAATCAACCTTTTTAAATTTGAGTTTCACTAAAAACCTGAGTTCAAATCCTTCCTCACACAATTATATAACTGTGATCCTGGACAAATCACTTTTAACTCCTGCTGCCCCATTTCCTCATGGGTAACACAAAAATAATAATACCACTTACCTCCCAAGGTTGTTGTGAAGATAAAATGAGAAGATATTTGCAAAGCACTTTGAAGACCTTAAAGTGCTATGTGATGATGATGATGATATACAATACCTTCATTGCTAAATGAGGAGACTAAAACCAGACAAGTTGAGAAAAGGTCCCACAGGAGAGGAAGTATGAGCTGGAACTTGAACCCATATTTTATGATTCCAACCCCAGCCTTCCTTCCCATTGCTCTCTTCCTAAGATAATTTTCTGTAATTCTGTGAAGTCAAAGTAGCCAGATCCAGTTGGGGGCAGGGAAGAGTTTGGGAAGAAAGGGGGGTGGCATAAAATAGAATTTGAGAGGGTGAGGAGATAATAACTAATCTGGATTGATCACCCCAAACATGACGATCTATTTCTTATGAGTAACACATTGCCTTCACCCTCCCTCCCTGCCTCCCTCTTTCCCAACACACCGCTCTCTCAAGGGAAGTTCTTGGTGTACAGGAGGAAGGTTTTGAAGTTGCCTCCACGAGGGCAAGTCTCTTCACTTCTTGGATTCTCCCTTTTAAAAAAATAAGAAAAGAATCCTGAATACTATGAATTGGGGCAGAATACAGTGATCATGAACAATTTATACAAGTACTATAACATTGCAAATTTTAAAAGATTTAAGAACTTTGATCATATGTAGAGTCTCTCACCTCTCTGCTGTAAGAGATGATGGATACAATGTACATAAACATTTGTTTTCTGACCTCTCTATGGTATGGATTTGTTTTGCTTGATTCTAATTAATACTATAAGGATTTCCCCCCATTTCTTTCTCTTGGTTAATGATGGGAGGAGGGGAGACAGGAAAAAAGTTAGCATTTGTGCTATCAAAAAAAGGAAGGACTAAGTGAAATATTTTAAAAGTACACAGAAGAGAACAAAAGGAAGCACAAAAACAAGAGGACAGTTTTGAAAGTAATGTATAAAATGTAATATGTCCTTGTAAAAAAAAAACCAAGTGATATGAAATGAAGATTCCAGTTTTCTTATAGACTCCTTTTATGTTCTGTGTTTATAAGGAAAAGTTTTTTCACTGTTTTAAGTTCAGAATTAAAAATATTACTTTCTAAAGTTTAAAAAATAGGGATGCTTGTGTCCAATTACCTGAGTACTGTTGAGATACAATAGGCAAAAGTACTTTGCATGTAGTAATAAATAAATAAATGGATAGAGAAAAATTGTACAAAAGTGAGGAAACAAGTTAAAGCTCCTTTATTGACGTTTGGGATTTCCCTTCCCCACCATCTGATAATACCCCAGCTCAAGAGTCTTATCTCCCAGTTTTCCCATCCACAAGCAATACTACTTTCAGTCCCCTTGTATAGTTCTTTCTATAGCTCTTGCTCTTGTTTTTTCTTCTATTCAGAATGTTCTTTCCTCATTTTGAACCCCAATACTATCTAATGAAATCTAATCCATTCATAAGACAGCTCTGATGACATCTTTTTTATGAAGCCTCTTTTCATTCCTCACCTCGAACCTTACATAGCATTTTATTTATACTCTCCTTAGTTACTTTTCATATACCAATTATATTGTGCATATATAAATGAATGCATAAAATTTTTTTTATCAAGTGCTTTCCCTGAGCAAAGTTTTATGTTAAATTCTGGGAACAGCAACTGAAAATCAAAATTAAACTGGTTCCCAAAGAACTTAAATTCTAAGATGGGGTGGGGAGAGAGAGGGAAAGGGAATACAGGTATTAGCAGCTACAGGTTAGAAGGAAAAGGCATCTTCTTTAATGTCAGTTCCATGGATAAAGTCATATCCGTTTCTGATGTTGAGCCATTGGGAATGTCAAGAAATTTGGTGTCCTCAATTTTCTTCCTAGGTCTTCAATAGCTGTTTGCTGTGGTAGAAGTTACTATACCAATGGAGAAGCAGTTAACAGGTTGAATCTCCCCAAGGAAGAAGGTCCTGAAATTCTGTGATGTCAGGATATGGATCTTGGCTTTGTTACTAATGAACCTGAACAGCAGTGCCTGTACCTAGGGCGGCCAGTCCTCCTGACGATGATTTTGGGAGGCCTAAAATGGTTTCAGGAAGGGTTTAGTGACTTGCCCAAGGTCACCCAGCTAGGTAATTATTAAGAGTCTAAGTCCAGATTTGAACTCCAGTCTTCCTCACTCCAGGGCTGGTGCTCTATCGGATTAGAGAGATGTTGTATAAGTAGAAATGACAGAATTTAACAACTGATTGGAGATAAGTGGAATGACAGTACAAGGTTCATGATAACTCAAGGAGGATTATGAGGGAAGCTGGAAGGTTGTTGTTGCCCTAGCCAAAATGAGGAAGTTGTAGGAAGAGAGTTCATAAGTAAGATTGGGGTTGAAAATATAGTCAGTGCACTAATACATTGTTGGTGGAGTTGTGAATTCATCCAACCTTTCTGGAGAGCAGTTTGGAATTATGCCCAAAGGGCAACAAAAATGTGCATACCCTTTGATCCAGCAATACCACTACTGGGTCTATACCCTGAAGAGATGATAAAAATGAGTAAAAACATCACTTGTACAAAAATATTCATAGCAGCCCTGTTTGTGGTGGCAAAGAACTGGAAATTAAGTGAATGTCCTTCAGTTGGGGAATGGCTCAACAAACTGTGGTCTATGTATGTCATGGAACACTATTGTTCTATTAGAAACTAGGAGGGATGGGAATTCAAGGAAGCCTGGAAGGATTTTCATGAACTGATCCTGAGCCAGATAAGCAGAACCAGAAAAACGTTGTACATCCTAACAGCAACATGGGGGCAATGATCAACCTTGATGGACTTACTCATTCCATCAGTACAACAATCAAGGATAATTTTGGGGTATCTGAGATGGAGAATACCATCTGAATCCAGAGAAAGAATTGTGGAATTTGAACAAAGACCAAAGACTATTATCTTTAATTTAGAAAAAAAAACTATCATCTTACTATGTAATTCTGCTATCTCTTACACTTTATTTTTCTTTCTTAAGGATATGATTTTTCTCTTGTCAAATTCAACTTAGATCAATGTATACCATGTAAACAATGCAAAGACTAAGAGACTGCCTTCTGTGGGGGAGGGGGGAAGGAAGATGGGGGAAAATTGTAAAACTCAAAATAAATAAAATCTTAAAAAAATAAAAGAGTAAAAAAAAAAGAAAATATAGTCAGTCAATCAGTTAAAAAAAGTTATTAAGGGCCTGGTGTATGCTAGGCACTGTATTAAGCACTAGGGACAGACCTAAGGAAAAAAGGCAAAAGACAATGTCCACCATAGAGGGGTTCACAATCTAACCATTTGTAATAAGATATTGATTAAATCTAACTATAAAATTAAATGAATGGGCACTGGGAGTACTTCATAAGGTTGAGCAAAGATTTGTAAACTTTAAGGCATAAGTTTCAGTTATTATTAACGTCTCCAACCAGCAAGGAAAGAAGGCCAGATCTGAAATTAAAAGACCTGAGCCCAAACACCAGTTATGCTATTTACTACCTGTGTTATGAAGCACCAATCATGTTACCTGGTTTGGAATTGGAGGTACTTTGAATGCTCTCTTAACTGAATTGAAGTGGAAAAAGGTAGGATGTAAAAGGTAGTCAGATGCAAAGGTCTTTAAAAGTCCACCAGAGTACTTTGTCTTATGCTGGAGTCAATAAGGGAACCATTAGACCTTTATGATCAAGCCAATCATTTAGAAAGATCACTTTGTCCTCAGTAGGAATGATGGATTAGAAAAAGACTTGAGGCAGGTAGACCAATTAGGAAAATATTTCAATAGACCAGGGAGAAGGCCTTATGACTCAGAGGCAGCACAGTGGATAGAGCACTGGGCTTGGAATCAAGAAGAACAGAGTTCAAATCTGATCTAGCTGTGTGACCTTGGGCAAATCACTTAACTTTGTTTGCTTCGGTTTCTCATCTGTCAAATGAGCTGGAGAAAGAAATGGCTAAGCCACTCCAGTGTCTGCCAAGAAAATTCCAAATGGGATCATAGAAGATTTGCACACCACTACAAAACAACAACCATATGAATCAAGAGAAGGGAATGGACCCAAGAGATGTTGCAGGGATAGAATCAATAAGATAAGGCTTGATAGTTAACTGCATATGGTGCAGTAAGGGAGTGAGGAGTCAAGAATGACTCCAAGACTATAAATCTGAATGACTGGAACAATGAAGAATGGTGCCCTCCACAGAAATCAGGCAATTAGGAAGAAGGGGAGGGGAGGGGAAGGCTTGGGGAAAAGATAATAACTGTATTTTTAAAAATATGTTGAACTTAAGGCACTTATGGGATATGTAGTTGGAAAAGTCCAGTAGGCAGCTGTTGATTCAACCCTGGAGTTTGGGAGAAAGAATAGGACCAGAAATACAGATTGAGGGGTCATTTACCTACAGCTGTTAGTTGAACCCCCTGAAGCTGATGAAATTATCTAGAGAAAGCATGGAGAGAAGACAGAAATATGGGATTTGCTCACAGTTCTGGGATGGGACTTGGATGATGATTCAAGCAAGGACTGGATATCCAGATGGGAAAAGAATAAAATGATAAAAACAGATAAGATTCTCCCTGGAGTCAACAGTGCAGAGTGCATCAGAGAGGGAGTATTGAGAAATGGCCTCAGTTTTTGGCCACTAGTTTCTTTTCAAGATCACTCTCAGCTCTAAATCTTATAAAACTGGGAAGAAGAGGTGGCCTCAGCTTCCTCCTCCTTTGTAGTGAAATTGGGAAGTAGGTCTCAAGGAGGAGTCTGGAAAAGTTTGCTTGGAATTGGAAAGTAGTTCTCTAGGAGAAATTTGAATCTGGCCCAAAAAGTGGTCCTAGAAAAAGAAAATATTGTTATGCTAAAAAAGAAAAAAAATTGTGAAGTATTAAAGACATTTGGGTTGGGTATGCATGCAGTGACAAAGAGAAGGATAGGGGTCGAGACAGAGCAAAGAGGAGGATGAAGGTAAGGGGCAGAGCTAAAGGAGTTAAGTCCACAGAGAGGATGAGGAGGTAAAGAACAAAAAAAGATGGTTTCTTAGAAGGGAAAGGAGTTTGGAAGAAGAGAGGGTTAAGAGTAAAAATCAGAAAGAAGTTGAGATAAGAGCGGGGAGAGGCGGGGTATGGGGGGGCCTCGGGGAAGAGAGTGGGGAGGAGAAAGAGAACAGATGTGGCAACTCAATCCTGGATTGGAGGGGAGACATGAATCCTCCCTGAAATTTAGGGGAATCTTCTTCTCAGGATTGGGAAGGAAGATGAACATACTTTCAGGTCATAAAATGACACATTTTGGGGAATGAAAAACAAAAGCTGGAGAAATTTTAAACTAACAGTTTAATCCTTTCTAACTTTCCCTCCTCTGTATCTCTTGGAGGATATAGTCTTAAAAGGCTTTCTCTTCTCCAAGTAGGGAACAACACACTAGGCAGGGAGGGACTGTTCTAGCCCATACAGAGGAGCAAAGGGGCTTTCTAAACTCAATTTTCTTTCTTCTCTTTTTTTAAAAAATCCCTATCCCTTTGGGGGGAGACAATAGAAATAATTGATTCATCATCCAGTTCCAGGCCCCAAGGGAGATTTACATGCAAATGTCCCATTCTCCCCCACCTCCCCCTCCCCCCACCTCTTCAAATTAAAAACCCAAGCAGTAGAAATCAAAGAAAACCCTTCTCCTCGGCCAGCGGGAACCGCAGCTGGAGGGCCCAGAGGTGAGAGGCCCCCAGGAGAGTGAGGAGGAGGAGGCTGTGTCCCCCACCTCCTCTCCCCTTCTCCCCAGTCCTTTTTTAATGCATCCAAGCTCCCCAAGGTTTGGGGTTAAACACAGCCCCCATTTCCCAGGAGAAAGTACCTGAAAGTTGATGGGGGGAGGGAGGGAGGAAAGGAAATTCCCTTATTGCCGAGTTCCCCTCTCCTCTGCTAGTGTCCAGATTCCTCTCCACCCCTAACCCCCCTCCGCCCCCCACCAATTGACCTCCGATTAAGACCTCCTTGTAAATGCAACTAAACCTTGCTTTGCACAATTAAAATTCACTTGGGAAGAGAGTGAGGAGGGAGGGGGGAGGAGTGACGCCCCCCACTGCAGTCTTCCTCTCTCCCTCCCGGTCCAGAAAGAATTCTACACCTTCCAGCCTAAGAATTCCTGAGTTTTCTCACTTTAAGGAGCCTGGGCACACAGAGAACCATAATGGGTTTCTTTGTGCTGGCTACGGGGCAATTATGCCCCTGAGTCCTGGCCCCTTTAAGAGCCTCTTAAAGAGACAGGCTCCCGTTTCTCCAAGGGTTATTTAAGGGTGTGGGGCGGTGGGGGGGGGGTTAGGGATACAAAAACCTACAGATCTATATTTAGGGTGAGATAATGAAATTCCTGCAAGGTCTTGCTCCTTGAAAAGGTGAGGGGAGGAAATTCCGGTGTTTTTTTTTTTTAAGAAAAAGTTTTAAGATGAAACCAAAAGTTTCAAAACTTTTAAGGAAAGTTTCAAACTTCTTTAAAATCGATTCGAAAAGTTCTGGAAAACTAGGGAGTCTCAAGGACCTGGAAGCGAGAATGGAAGTGAAGGGGGTGCGGGGGGTGTGGGGGGACGGATTTAAAGGGCCCGGAACTATAGGTTGGATGCAGTCCCATCCTCCCCTAAGGGGGACCGGTCCGGGCCTGGAGGTTTCAACAGCTTTTGTCTGTCTTTGGGTCTCAGCGCCGGGGCTCGGGGGGAAGAGGGATCCTGGCCCGGGCCATCGGCCCCAAATTTAATAATAGCTTGTCTCTTTAAAAAGCAAAAGGGTGGGAGGGGGAGGGGGAGGAAAGTTTTGTTGGCATCTGGTTTCTGATCTCATTATGTTGTGGTTGACCAATCCTGCCCTCGGGGCCGGTCCCCGGGTTTGAATCTGATTGGCCGAGAGGACGTCTGGGGAGGGGGCTTAGGGCCCGTAGGGGCGGTTTCAAGGTTTCCATTTGGGGGGGCGAGGAGAGGGCGGGGCGGCAAGCAGGGGGGGGGCCCCCTCGAAACCGACTAATTGGGAACGGAGAGGCCGAGGTGAGGGCTGGAATCGGCACAAAGGAGGCGCGGGGCTGGGGGGGGCGGGGAGTAGAGCCGAGCGGAGGCCAGAGGAGCAGGACCAGGAGGAGGAGCGGGCAGGCGGCGCGGCTGGGCAGCTCCGGTCCGGCCCGGGAGAGCCAGCGGGCAGCCGCCGGCCCCCCGCCCCTACTCCCCAACTTTTTCAAGGGAGAAAAGTTTGGGAGGGGAGGCGGCGGAGATCTTGGGGCCAGGGGAGGGGGGGGAGACCCGCGAGCGAAAGTGGAGGGTGGGGGGCGGCCAGCATGCGGCCCCCCAGCGCCCTGCCCCGGCTGCTGCTGCCCCTGCTGCTGCTCCCCGCCGCCGGCCGGGCCCAGTTCCACGGCGAGAAGGGCATCTCGGTGCCGGACCACGGCTTCTGCCAGCCCATCTCCATCCCGCTGTGCACCGACATCGCCTACAACCAGACCATCATGCCCAACCTGCTGGGCCACACCAACCAGGAGGACGCGGGGCTGGAGGTGCACCAGTTCTACCCGCTGGTGAAGGTGCAGTGCTCGCCCGAGCTGCGCTTCTTCCTCTGCTCCATGTACGCGCCGGTGTGCACCGTGCTGGAGCAGGCCATCCCGCCCTGCCGCTCCATCTGCGAGCGCGCGCGCCAGGGCTGCGAGGCGCTCATGAACAAGTTCGGCTTCCAGTGGCCCGAGCGGCTCCGCTGCGAGCACTTCCCCCGCCACGGGGCCGAGCAGATCTGCGTGGGTCAGAACCACTCGGAGGACGGGGGCCCGGCGCTGCCCACCACGGCGCCCCCGGGCCCGCAGCCCGGGGCGGGGGGCACCCCGGGCGGGCCCGGCGGCGGGGGCGGCTCCCCGCGCTACGCCACGCTGGAGCACCCCTTCCACTGCCCGCGCGTGCTCAAGGTGCCCGCCTACCTCAACTACAAGTTCCTGGGCGAGAGGGACTGCGCGGCCCCCTGCGAGCCGGCGCGGACCGACGGCTCCATGTTCTTCTCGCAGGAGGAGACGCGCTTCGCGCGCCTGTGGATCCTCACCTGGTCCGTGCTCTGCTGCGCCTCCACCTTCTTCACCGTCACCACCTACCTGGTGGACATGCAGCGCTTCCGCTACCCGGAGCGGCCCATCATCTTCCTGTCGGGCTGCTACACCATGGTGTCGGTGGCCTACATCGCGGGCTTCGTGCTGCAGGAGCGGGTGGTGTGCAACGAGCGCTTCTCGGAGGATGGCTACCGCACGGTGGTGCAGGGCACCAAGAAGGAGGGCTGCACCATCCTCTTCATGATGCTCTACTTCTTCAGCATGGCCAGCTCCATCTGGTGGGTCATCCTCTCGCTCACCTGGTTCCTGGCGGCCGGCATGAAGTGGGGCCACGAGGCCATCGAGGCCAACTCTCAGTACTTCCACCTGGCGGCCTGGGCCGTGCCGGCCGTCAAGACCATCACCATCCTGGCCATGGGCCAGATCGACGGCGACCTGCTGAGCGGCGTCTGCTTCGTGGGGCTCAACAGCCTGGACCCGCTGCGCGGCTTCGTGCTGGCGCCGCTCTTCGTCTACCTCTTCATCGGCACCTCCTTCCTGCTGGCCGGCTTCGTCTCGCTCTTTCGCATCCGCACCATCATGAAGCACGACGGCACCAAGACGGAGAAGCTGGAGAGGCTGATGGTGCGCATCGGCGTCTTCTCGGTGCTCTACACCGTGCCGGCCACCATCGTCATCGCCTGCTACTTCTACGAGCAGGCCTTCCGCGAGCACTGGGAGCGCTCCTGGGTCAGCCAGCACTGCAAGAGCCTGGCCATCCCCTGCCCGCTGCACTACACGCCGCGCATGTCGCCCGACTTCACCGTCTACATGATCAAATACCTCATGACGCTCATCGTGGGCATCACGTCGGGCTTTTGGATCTGGTCCGGCAAGACTCTGCACTCCTGGAGGAAGTTTTACACCCGGCTCACCAACAGCAGGCACGGGGAGACTACGGTCTGAGGAGGGCACCGCTCCTCCCGCCCCCCCTGCCCCACTCCTTCACCTCCTTCCAGCCCCCCTCTCCTTGGGGGAGAGGGCCCGGGCAGGGCGTTAGCGCCGCTGACTTTTTTGACGGAAGGATGCCACCGGGGAAGGGACGAGGAAGGCCCACAAACTTTATTTTATTTTTTTTTTAATAAATCTAAACCGTTTTTCGGTTTTTTTTAGGTCATCATTTTTCCCCCCAAAACTTTTTGCTCCCTTCCCCCAAGGTTTGTAATTAAAACTGTAAATAGTCTTTGTAAATTTAATTATATATTTTCTATTTAAAAAGAAAAAAAAGGAAAAAAAGACCAGCAAGAGAAACCGGAGGCTGGATAATTGGGGGTGGGGGTGGGGGGGAGGTAAACCCCTTTTTGGATTCCCTCCCTTCCCCCCCCCCCCCAAGGTACGAGGTTTTTGGTGATTTGGCAGGGCTGGGCCTGTCGGAGGAGCCACCGAGACTGAATGCTGTTTTTGTTGGCTGTGAGGGATTTCTCGCAGTTGAACTTTTGTAAAAGCCAAATTTTGTGAGCCTTTCCCTTGACGCGGGAGCTGTGGAAGCTGTTCTGTATTAACAGACAAGACTTGGATGAATATTTTGTCTCTCTCTCTCTCTCTCTCTCTCTCTCTGTCTCTCTCTCTCTGCCTCTCTCTCCACTTTCTCCCCACTCTTTCCTCTCTCTCTCTCTCTCTTTCTGGAAATCTACCAAGAGAGAGATGAAGACGTGGAAAAAAAAAGGTGGGGGATCGGTGAGTTGAGAGTATGGAATGGCCTAGCCCAAGCTCCTCAGCCTCCCTTCCAGCCAATGCAAAAATCTCTTCCCCTTTTCACTTTGTTTTCCCCGAACTACACTGCCCAACCCCAATTCCCAGTTTGGATTTGGCGGACAGTTGTCTTGTGAAGTGTGGCTTTCTTAAACAAAAGGGTATCCCCATCTTGAAACTCAACCAGCCTCCCCTTTTTTCCAGTGACCCATGAGAGTTGCTTGGGGGAGGGGGTAAGAGGGATAAAAGGAGCTTTGAGATCCCTGGGCACTGGCGGCAAACTCCCTCAATTCCCTGCCTTCCCCCTCAGCCCCCCCATGTATCCTCCCCCCCAGAACCCCCTAATCTTCTGGTACAAGACTGTCACTTGGAACATGTATGTGAGTGTGTGACTGCTTGAAAAGCAATAAAAGTGTGTAAGGGGTGGGGAGGGACTGGTGGGATTTGAGAGTTCTCCTTCCTAACAAAAGACTGGTTTTCTTTTCAAGTTTCTTTTCAAACTTGACCAGAAGAAAAGGTGGGTATTGGCTGTTTGTGAAGGTGGGGTGTGGGGCTAAACCGAGGTGTTTACATGACATTCTATATCCCAAGATCCATAGAATGTTTATAACATGTTTCTTATCTTTTTTTTCCTGAAATAAAATTCGAGACTTTAAAAAAAAAGGCCACCAACTTGAAGAGTGATGTATAAAGAATCTGTGTTTATCTTTAGTAGAAAAATCCCAGGTTCTTCCATCCTTCCCTAACTCTTCCTTTCCCTGGGTACTTTTGGGACTATTTTACAGTTTCATTCCATGGCATCGATTTCTAGACTTAGTGGGAGCAGGGGCTTAGATTTAAGGGAAATATTATTGAAGTTTGGCACGGAGTGAGTGTTTTAAAGTAAAGTAGAGGGGTTGGGGCTAATCAGGTATAGGTTCATAACTCACTTTTTTCACCATCTTGATGTGTCAATCAGGCAAATTAAACGCTAATAATAATAATAAAGTGTATTTAATTATCTTTGGGAGATCTAGCCCTTTAATTGTATTTAACTGGGCTGTAACATTTTATTGGTTTAACCAAACCACACCTCCTCCCCCTCCCACCCTTAGCAATATAGGAGAGGGGGTGAGGGTAGATAATGAATCTGGAACCTTTATAAGTTTCTGTTTAGATATGTAAAAGAAAAATAGTCCCTTAACCTTTCCTTACCACGTCCTTTTTTAAGGTCCCCTTTTTGGAATAGGGTGGGCCAGGACCACAAAGTTTAAATCCTTACAGGAATTTTTTAAAAGTGTTTTTAACTGGGAAAGGTAGAAGGGGGGGGATAGAAATTATTTATTATTGAAGCCCAATGAATGAATTGTTTGGAGTAATGAAACAGAAGGAGGAAAAAAAAATCACCTCGACTCCAAACCTGGTCCTGTTGGCCTCGAGTGTGGATTGCAAAGAACTTTAACTGAAATAACCAGACTATTGGAACTCAGGCCTAAGGCTTCTGCTCAAACTCAGGGATTTAGAAGGCTCTGAAGCTTGTGTTTCGTTTTTCAAGAGGAACTGAAACAAAGGCCAGGAAAGAGTTAAACAAGTTGTTATCCCATATGTGTGACCCCTTAAAATGATGGAAAAACTCTCTGGATCTGGTTTGATTTTTCCAGTGGCTAGGATTCTTACTTGGGGGGAGGGAAGAGGAGGGTACATATAATCCTTTTGTTGATTTTAGAAATGATTAGGTTTGGGTTTGGTGTGTGTGTACATATAAATGTAAGCATATACATGTAGGTATATGCATGCACATATATGTATACATATACATATAAATATACTATAGATGTATAGCATGGTTTCTACACATATACTTGTCCAAACCCATGCTATCTTGGGAGACTATTCTATCCTCTCCTCTTCATCCCCCCCCTTTATCTATTTTATGAGTGATAGAGTGAGCTAAGTTTTGAAGACTGAATTGGGGTTCTGACCAAAATGAACAATACAACACCCCCCCTTTTCACAAAGGAGAAAGAACTGAAAATGTGAAGAAATCAACAAAATAAATGAGTTTGGGGAGGGATTAATTTTATCATTTTCATTTTTGGGGAAGCCACTCCCCTCACTTACCCTTTCTCAAAAGAGTACCTGAAGATAATAGCTTTGAGTGTAAAGTGGTCTGGAAGGTTACCTATCCCTTTAAATTAAAAAAAGTCACTTTATGATGAAATGAAGCAGATGAAGAATCATTGGGTAAATGTATAGAAGAGGAAATAGTAAAAATCTGAATTTGTTATAAGGTGAAATATGAGGAAAAAGTTGACTTAGACCTTTCACTCCTCCCAAGTCTTGGCATTGAAGAGGAATGCCCTCACCTGCAAGACTGTGCTGAACACTTTGTTAAACTAGCCCAGAGCATCCTTGGCTCTGGGTCCCTGATCTCCTCCCCCACCCCCACCCCATCAAGAACAAAAAGGCCTGTTCCTTCTGTCCTAGGGTTTAGCTGAATTCCTCTTGATTCTGCCCTTTCTTTCATTGATTTCCTCCCAAGGCAATACTATTCTCCTATGCCCACCGCACTGCTCTTGAAAACTTTTCCATTAGTTTTTAAAAAAATATTTCCCCTTTAAGAGGCTCCTGTAAGAGCCAATGCCAGAAAAAGCCACTTCAGTTTTCCAAGACAAAACTCTTCTGTGTGAATCCTGGGAGGGAGCAGGGATGGGGGCAGGCTCGGCCAGAACCCCAAGCCACTGAGCTCCTGGGTTATTCCAAGAATCCCAGCAAGAAGCAGGTCATTTCCTTCACCTGGACTGAGGCCCTGGAAATGTCTGGGGAGGGAAATAGGGGAAACACTCGTCACCCCCATGTTCCACCCTATGTTTGTTGGGTAAAAAGTATTGCACTGAATTTCTCTTATTTGGAAAATAGGACTAGGAGTCGTGGCTGGAGCCTCTGAGAAACCATCTTACTTAGAAGTCTCTCCAGGGTAGTCCCACTATCTCTAAGAAACCTATTTCCATAATTTTTAAATTCTCCTTCCTTGATATCCCTAATAGAAGCGAGTGCTGAGCCAGGTCTCTCAAGTAACCTATTACTTAGAAGACCAAGGAGAGTCAATTTGGTCATTTGTGGTAAGAAGTTTGAGGAATCCGAGAATCCCCCTAAACTGGTTAGATTTGACTGTGAATAGACTTAGGAAGTTTGAGTGCATATCCAGCCTTAGACACAAATTGTTTGATTCTAGGCAGGTCACACTACCTCTTCCTCAGTTTCTTTATCTGTTAAGTAGGGATCAAAATAGCAATTACTTCCCAAGTTTGTTGTGAGAATCAAAGGAGATAATACTATAAAGTACTTTATACCTTAAAATGATATTTCTGCCCTGCTCATCTGCACCTGCATCAAATCTATACATCTGGTCACAATTTGGGAACTGAAAGTGAGATGATTTAATAATTTTCATCGTAGAAGGAACCAGGAATGGAAATAGGCTCAGAGATGGAGGGATGAGGAGTTTCTGGACTCCGAAAGCAAGGGTTTCTGACCCAAAGTCCACAGAGATCTCTTAGAAAGATGAGGGGAAGTGGTGGAACATTAACCCATGTTCCGCAATGTGGAAGGGTGAGTGGAAGAGGAATATATCTGTTGGAGAAACAGGGTTGTTACAGGATACTCTTTTTGGGGAAGAGAGGATTCCCTCCTCTAAGGGAAGGGAATAGATTAGAGGGGTCGGTGAATTTGGATGAAAAAAAGTTTCATCTTTGCTACATATAGTTACATCGTTACAATATATTTTACTACTTACTACAATGTAGTCTTTTGTATAACATTTTATTTTATGCATTTAAAAATTATTCTGAGAAGGGATCCACAGATTTCACCAGACTGTCAAGGAGACTATGCACAGAAAAAAAAAATGAAGAAACTCTGCTTTAAAGGTTTTTGCTTTCAAAGGGGGGGATGAAAGCTGGAGAGTACTTGATGGGTTGCACAAGATGGTTGGATTTGGTGAGGAGCTAGGGGGTGGCGGCCAAGCTTCTTTGAAAAAAAAAAAACCGAGCCAAAGTGGCTTCTTTGCTCGCTTTTTCCCTTGCTTTCTTTGCAATGTCCTGCCCTAGCTTTAAGGAGTTGTGGGGGGGGGGGAGAGAGAGAGAGAGAGAGAGAGAGAGAGAGAGAGAGAGAGAGAGAGAGAGAGAGAGAGAGAGAGAGAGAGAGAGAGAGAGAGAGAGAGAAACGGAATAGGTCCCTCTCCCTTCTCTGATTGGACAGAGATGTCCTCCTCGCCTGAGCCGGCAGGGCGTACATTCAGGAACTCTCTTCATCAGGGCGGTGGGCTTTGAAGCTGGCTAATTAGGACTGGAGCTTTTCACAGCTGGCTTCTTTGGAGCCCCCCTCCCCCTCTCTCCGTCACGATCAGAGAAACCCCTGCCCAGTTCCGCCTCCTCCTCCTCCTCCTCCTTCCGAGACCCTGCAGCTCATTGAAACCACCTGAGGAGGCCCTAGCATTTGGGCACTGGAAGAGCAGGACGGCTAAAAAAAAGTGCAATGGGCTTTGGAGAGGTGAATATACGTGTGTGTGTGTTTATTTATTTATCCGAAAGGCCTGGACATAAACTCCCAGAATTAAAGAGTACTTAAAGCATCTCCGTCTCTCCTCCTGCCCTCCCCCTTGCCTCTACACAGGCCTCAGGGGGCATTCTCTTCCCTCCCTACTCCCCTTCATTCCTGTCCCAGCTGTGGAGAAGAGCCAGCACCCTAGCTGGGGGCTGGACGCTGGGGCCCCTTTGTTTGAAAGCCAAGCTCTCTGAAGCCTCCAGCCCCCAAACCGAGCCCTTATAATTAGTCCCAATCAGGGTGATTATTTGTGTTTATGTCGGGACCTTTTTCGGAACTCACATCCCCAACTGTGATTTCATTCCAGACCTGGGGGGGGGGGTGAAGAGGAGAGGGAGGGTTAAAGAAATGGAGTATGTAGCTATGTTATGGCGAGAGGGGAGGTGGGCGGTGGGAAGGAATGGGGGGCAGAGGAAGGATGGGAGGAGAAAGTTGGTGAAGAGAGGAATGAGGTTGGGGGTGGAGGGGGGAAGACAAGGGGGAGGTGAAATTGTCCTCCTGGTTTCACAAATGTTGAAACTGCAGGGCCCCTCTTAGTCTCACTCTGCAGGGTTACTTAGCTGGGTCAGGAAGGAGCCCCCAGCATCCTGACCCCCAGCCTGGAGCTGTCGGCCTTCCTGGCAGACTCTGTGGGTGGGTGGGCTTGTGCCAATCGGAAATGACTTGGACATAATTAACCCAAATAATCACCAGCCCTAGCCCCTGGGGTGGAGGGAGGGGGGGTGGCCAGGCCAGTCACCACTGGGCTAGCCGCCACCATTCCCCCTAGACACTTCTCTGTTTCTTTCTCTCTCTACCCCCCTTGCTGTCTTTTTCTCCCCCTCCTGCCACCCCCCCCCCCAGCTGCTGCCTGAAGCATTCTAGGCTCAGTGCTGCAGAGGGGTTAAGCTTGCATTTCAGAAATATCTAGATGGTGGAGTCACTGAATGAAGAGGGAGGCGGGGAGTGTCTGTGGCTGAGAGGACGGTCTCCCCTTATCTCCTGCCTCTGTGCCCCACTCCCTCTGTCCAGCTCTGAAAAGACCAAGAATACTTCTGGTGAAGATGAGAGTGTATTTACTGTTGCCAGACTGGTTGGGGGTGGGGGGAGGGTTGGAGATAGTAAAGGGAAAGGAAAGGGGTAAGGCAGACAACAGTCAGAAACTCTCTAGGCAGTGCCTTGGGGGGTTAGAGGGGCAAGGTAGGCAGCATTGGCCCAGATATACTAACTCTTCCTAGGATCTGGACGTCAAAGGAAGCATTCAAAGTTGTCATACATCTTGAATGAAAATTGTGATCCAGGTGATGTGGTGTGTGGTAAGATGGGGAAAGGCATAATGTTGCATGTATATGTTAACTGGTCATTTGTTCAACAAACATTAAGCACATCCTCTGTATGAGACAGAGAGACCAGCCTGATGTGTGGAGAGAATTCAGGCCTTGGAATCAGAAAGAATTTTTCAAATATCCCCTCTGATAGTTATGTGATCCTGGGCAAGTCTGCTTCCTCATCTGTAAAATGAGAGGATCGGAATCAGTGTCTTCTAAAATCTCTTTGGAGGCTAAATCTATGATCTTGTGATATTCCATATTGTCTGTGTGATCCTCGACAAATCATTTTTAATTTCTCCATGCTATATTTAACTCTCTAAGACTATAACTTACAGATAAGGTACGAATGTATATTGATAGATGGAGTTACCTTGTCCAGAGATTTCTCTATGCTAGGGGAGATACAGTCCAAGTTTATATATAAGTATTATCCCTAGCTTATTTATAAGTGTTGTGATAGGCCTAGAATTATAAAAAGGAATAAAATTCATCATCTCTTGCTTGGATTATTAAAATAGACTCCTAATTGGTCTTGTTGCCTTCAGGCTCTACCCACAAGAAGTCATTCTCCACTCAGTTGACAGTGATTTTCATAAAGCATAAGTCTGAATAAAGCAGCCCCCTACTAAATAAATTCCCTATTACCTCCAGGATTGAGATCAATATGGTCTTCTTGGTCATTGTATGCTCTCTAACACATTACACATTTTGAAACTCTTTTCACCAAAAGCACATTAGGAGAACCCCAGGCAGTGAAAGTCATGCCATCACCATTTGGAGGCCTCGAATCCCATTAGCATTGCTATTAGTTAAGGCTTTCCTATACCTTTGAGTTGCATTTCTTAAGTTCAGGGTAGTAACTAAAGTAACCTGGGAGGGGGGATAGGGAGGTAGAAGAGTCAATTGTGCAAAAGACTTGTAATTTCAGTAGCAGAGGGGCAGCCCATCCCTTAAAGAAATACTTCAGTGATAGGAACACGGAGGTAGTAGCCTGGGGTCAGATGAGGGAATGGGGCTGTGATATGCATTTCAGGTCTACTGAGCACCATGAGGTAAACGATGATGAAGTAACAGTCTTCACACTAATACATGAAGGAAACACATATCCCTCCACCCTACTGGCAGATGTTGAAAACCTGGGACCAAGCTCTGGTCATTCCATCTTAGATCTGAACCTACTAAAATGTTAGTAAGAATCTAATTTGGGACTTCTAATTCAGGAACCACAGATATCCACGGTCCTGTCCCTCTTTTGGTTCAAGAAGTAAAATCTTCCAATACCCTGGTATAGCCATTGCTCCTCTGGGAGGAACAACACTGATTCCTTAGGCTAGGGAATGGGACTATCTTTAAATTGTAATTGGTCCAATGAACTATCTTGAATCATTGATGTTGCTTCCTCCTTTTGAAGGGGCACTTGATGTTCCCCAGACTAGTATACAAAGATCATTGTTTTCAAATGCATCCTGGTTTGATTTGCTGGGACAGCATATGTACATGGGGAGGAGATGACTTGATAGTCATTGATAAATTTGATGAGTTTTTCAATGGATTTGATGAGATAATAGAGCATGACCCTTTGGAAGCGTTAGCTGAATTTTTACTGAACCAATCAAGTATCAGTAATTAGGTAGTGTTTTTATTAATTATTCCAAGGAAGCAATTTGCCAATCATGAAATTTCTCCTGCTAGGAGACCCACCTTGGTGTTGTTCAAACGGAGAAAATATACATGATCAAAACTGGGAAGGGAGGAGAAGATGGATCATAGAGCACTCAATTTGGGGTCTTCAGTTTTCTTCCCAGGACAAGCCCACCACTCAGGACAAAACACCAATTAGATCAGCTGTGACCATTCAAGTAAGAAAACACAGGTGTCCTCAAATCCTGTAAGAATGGCTAAATTGAGGGGCGGCTAGGTGGCATAGTGGATAAAGCACCGGCCTTGGAGTCAGGAGTACCTGGGTTCAAATCTGATCTCAGACACTTAATAATTACCTAGCTGTGTGGCCTTGGGCATGCCACTTAACCCCATTTGCCTTGCAAAAAACCTAAAAAAAAAAAGAATGGCTAAGTTGATTGTGTAGTCTTGGTGCTATTCTGCATTAGAGGGTTATGCCAATTCACTTAACAAAGGCAAGTGCAGATCAGGGAAAAAATATAGGACCAGTCTTGATTGATAGAGGGTTCCTGGTACTTTGTTTTCATTGTTTCCCACTTTCAGAGCCTCTGCCTGTGAATAGGATATCTCTAGATACTTAATTGTTATTATTAAATTCATTATACATTATATATTAATCAATATAAAACTCATAACTCTTTTCACAGAAGCATCTAAAGGGTACAGAATATAGGGGGATACTCACTTCTGATAGGACACAAGGACTTATTCTTCTTGGTGTAGTAGTCTTGACCTAGTATATGAATGAGAGCTGGGAGACCAATTTAGTTTTTTCCTCTTTCTCCATTCACTTAGACTTTGAGAAAGTAGACTTGCAACAGATCAGATCTGTATTGTTGAGCATCAGGAGATCTCTGCACAGGGTCCAGTAATACAGGTAATGCCCAAGTGCCCTGAGAAATAAGTTACTGACTGCTTTCTACTTTTCTGTTTTGAGCACAAGTCAGAGATTAGAGATCTGAGAATTGACTTTACTGGCTCAAGAGCTGGTAGCAATTAGGATACTGAGAGACTGCTTGCAGAAACATGATAAAAGCACACATATGCATTCCTGTTCTACTCAAACAATGAGTCCAGCTTCAGGAATTATCTCATTGGTAATCTCAAGTTCAAGAGTTCATGGATTGGAGCAGCTAGGTAGCAATGTAGAGTACTGACCATGGAGTCAGGAGGACCTGAGTTCAAATCTAGCCTTAGACACTGTGGGACCCTGGGCAAATCACTTAACCAGATTGCTTCAAATTAAAAGAAAAATCACAAAAGAGTTTGAGGATCTGAGAGTAAAGGCATAATGCTCCTGAAAAGGATCACTTTCTTGGAGGTCAAGCAGTAAGTCTGGACAGGTTCCATAGGGTTCACCAGTCATTGAAGTATGTTTATTTTCCAAAGGATCCTAAATTACTGGATGCTACCATAAGTCTTGGGATATTATATTGTGATGGGAAAGAAGGATCACGTAACTATCCATAGATCTGACTCAATGGCAACCCCAAGTTTACTTCCCTTCCAGGTAGAGATGAAGACAAGAATGTCATTTGAATAGTTTATGTGCTCCTATATTGGGTTTTAAGTGTGAGTACTGTGTGTGGGATGCATTTTCTATGGAGTTAGTATTTTATGTAGCACTCCCTCTGGAATTACTGGGATTAGTTTCCCAGTAATTTTAATTGGGTCCCTAGAGGGTGACTGATATCTCTATTAGGCTAAGCCTAAAGGACTCATAACACAATAGCCCATGAGCCCCCACTAGTGTGCTTCCCATAAAAAGTTAGCCCATAGACTCTATTGGTTCTTAGAAAAAAGCATTATTCAAATGGCACAGTAAGAATAATAGTTCTAAAATATTTTCTCCAAAAGTTTGGGGTTCATTCTCATACACTTACAACCCATAGGATTCACACACATGTAGGAGGCATAAGCAACTAACAACTTCTGGTGTTGCAGGGCCTGGAATTCCTTTCTACATAGCGTTCCTATACTGGTTTCCAGGATCTTCTTCTCTTTTTATCTAAATACTCAAATGCTATAGGTTCTATTCCCTAAACCTGGTTCTCTTTTGTCTGTAGTTTATTTATTACCTCAACAATGCATTAATTTCCCTTAATGATGTCTACCTCTGAGCAAGCAGTAGAAGAGAGAGAAAAATCTTCCTTTCCCCCTTGTTATTGTCTAATACATTCTTAGGGGTTTATCCCATAATTATCTTTAACTTTTAAATTGTGGGGGCTAATTTATTTTTTCTAAAAAATAGATTTCTCCATTTAATTTTGCAGAGCAAGATTTTCACATATTCAAGAGTTGGGATGTAGAAAGTTCTATGATCAGTTTAGCTTCTTTTTTTTATAGGGTTTTTTTTTTTTTTTGCAAGGCAACTGGGAGTTAAGTGGCTTGCCCAAGGCCACACAGCTAGGTAATTATTAAGTGTCTGAGACTGGATTTGAACCCAGGTACTCCTGACTCCTGACTCCAGGGCCGGTGCTTTATCCACCCCAGTTTAGCTTCTTTTTAATGCCTAAGAACTAGGAATCACATTCTCCCCCATTTGAGAGGTTAGGGGACTTATTACCCTTATTTAGGGAGACATAGACACAAGATAGCATTATTACAGTAGATTTCTTTTCTGTGTAGGGTTCCATCATTTTCCCAATCATCCAAGGTCATAACTTTGGTGTCATTATTGAGTCCTCACTTTCAAATCAGTTGCTTAGATCTTGTCATTTCAATATCCACTATAACTTTCATATCCTCCCCCTTCTCCCTATTCATGAAGTCAAAGGATTCTCATCATCATTTGACTGTACTATGGCAATAGCTTTCTAAATTGGTCTTCTCTGACTCCAATAAATGTTCTGCCCAGCTGTCAGAATGATTTTCCTTAAGTATAATCCTAGTCATGTCACATTAAATTTCCATGACTCCCTATTATCTCCAGGATTAAACATAAGCACCTCTATTTGGAATATAAAACCCTTTACAAACTGACCCCCCAACCTGACTTTCCAGACTTCTTACATTTTACTTCCTTTTGTATTCTTCATTGTTAAGTCCAATGACTTAATTTCTCACCCCTTATGTTCAGCATTCCACTTTCTATCTTTCTTTTCCTTTATATTGATAACAATAATAGCATTCATTGTATTGCATTAAAGTTTTCATAGGACGGTGCAAATACTTCTCATTTTTTCTTCCAGTAAGCAATTTATTTTTTTCTTAAATTTTTTCTATTTATTTTGCAATTACATACAAAGATAGTTTTCAACATTCATCCTTTTGCAAGCTTTTAAGTTCCACATCCCACCCCACCCCCCAGGCAAGAAACAATCTCATATAGGTTGTACATCACATTAAACCTATTTCTACAGTAGTCAAGCTGTGAAAAAAACAAATAGAACTAAGGGGGAAAATATGAGAAAGAAAATAATAGAAGTTTCAAAAAGGGAATATAGCATGCTTTGCTCTGATTTAAAATCCACAGTTTTTCCCCTTTGGATATGGATGGCATCCAGTCCTTAATAGGTCTCTACTTATTTCATTTTACTCTCGAAACAATCCTGGGAAGATGATGATATAATCCCATTTTATGGCTGAGAAAACTGAGGCAGAAAGAGATAAAATGACTTGCTTGGGGACATACAGGTTAATAAGTGTCTGAGGCTAAATTTGAACTCAGGACTTCCAATTACAAATTCAGCAGTCTAGCCACTGTTCCTCTAATCATTCCCCATGTTTGGACTATGTTCCCTCCTTAGTTCTACTTTTTAGAATCCCTAGATTTTTTTCAAAATTTGCTCAAGTCTCTTTTCCTATGTTAACCTTTCCCTGATTCTCCCAGCTATTTAGTGACCCTCATTTGTATTTATATTATATAATCCTATAGATGTGCACATTATATCTTCCAATAAAATGTAAGTTCCATGAGAGCAGTGACACAAGTTGTGTGATCCTGATATGTCACTTAAGCTATTTTGCCTCAGTTTCCTCATCTGTAAAATGAGCTGGAGAAGTAAATGACAAACCACTCCAGTATCTTTGCCTAGAAAATTCTAATGTACACACTCTGATTTAAAATGCTAGAGAAAAGAAACAAACAAAATTCCAAATGGTTTGTCCAAGTTAGACCAACCAGGCTCTTTAAATGTGAACTAGAACAGTGGGATCAAACTTAAATTTGACTTCAAAATTGTAACTAGGAATCAGTAAACTAGTACAAAATAGTCTATGATAGTTAATTCATTCAGTCTTACACTACAGATTCCTTGTTATACATTCTCCTCAAGTGCACAGACAGATCCTCAGTCCCTTTTAGGTAGCTAGGTGATTTAGTGGAAAGATCTGGCCAAGTCACCTATTCTCTTTCTACCTCAGTTTTCTCAAGTGTAAAATGAGGAGCAATTATAGCACCCATCTTTCAGGGTTGTTGTGAAACGTGTTATAATTAACTCCCTAACACATTCCAAAATTGAGAAAACTAGGGGCGGCTAGGTGGCACAGTGGATAAAGCACGGGCCTGGGAGTCAGGAGTACCTGGGTTCAAATTCAGTCTCAGACACTTAATAATTACCTAGCCCTGTGGCCTTGGGCAAGCCACTTAACCCCATTGCCTTGCAAAAATCTAAAAAAAAAAAATTAAATTGAGAAAACTAAGGCAGACAAGTTGTTATAAATATCAAATTGAATAATATTTACCAAAAGTGGCTGGCATTTAAGAAGTTGTTTGAACCTGGTTCTCTAGGAAGTTACTGAGTAAGTCCTTCCTTCATTCCTTCCTTCCTTCCCTACTTGTCTCTCAGGACTTTTAAAGGTTAGCTTAGGTGCACCATGATATTCTGCAAAGAGAATACTTGGAGTCAAGAGTTTAAATTCTGGTGCTGCCACTAACTAATTTTGTGACCTTGAGTCAGTCATGTATCCTAGCTCAGCTTTAGCTCTCTTACCTGTAAAATAAGGGTGTTGATTTAGACCACTGGAGTAAAAAATCAATACTTAAGGATCCCCATGAGCCACACATTGACTTAGAAAACCACATATTAACATTATATATGTTTTCTTTTATTATATGACCTGTGATAGTTCATTTTATAGATGAGAAAAGAGGCCTAGAGAAATAAAGGGATGTAAAATAGAGTTGCTAACCTTCTATCTGGTTTACCTTACAAGACTTTTTATTTTGAGAATAAAATATAATGTCTTACAATACGTTAGACTCATAATTACTAGGAATTTGAGTTTCAGAGAAGGTACTTTTTCCTCCCAATAACTCTGGAAGTAGATATTATACCCATTTTACAGATAAGGAAAAAAAGATGAAATATCTTGCCATGATAACATAACTATAATGTCAGCGAGGGGAATGAGGAAGCAGGTTTCTGATTCCAAGTATAGCATGTACAATCAGTCATCAACAAGATTTCTCTTATTATTTCCTTTTTTTCTTTGACCAAACCTGTGATTTCATCGGTGAAGGGAAAATGAGGAGGCTTCCTTCTATGGCAGATGGGTACCTGCTCTACAATTTACAATCTTAGAGAGTGGATTAATTTAAATGCTTTGTCCAGGATCACACCCCCAGGATATGTCAAGGGTGGCACATGAACTCAGTTTTTCTGACTTAGGTCAGCTCTCTATCCTTCCACAATGTCTCTTAGAAATGATTATCAATCATCGTCATCATCACCACCTTCACCATTATCACTATTTCCAGTTCAGTTTTCCCATCTTCCCAAGGATGCAGAAGTATAACTAGTAATTCTAGTACCTGAGGCAAGCAGCATGAACTGTCTCAAATTTCACTTTAAAAGATAAATTCAGGAGCAGCTAGGTGGCGCAGTGGATAGAGCACCAGCCCTGGAGTCAGGAGGACCTGAGTTCAAATGCAGCCTCAAACACTTAATAATTGTGTGGCCTTGGGCAAGCCACTTAACCCCATTGCCTTACAAAAACCTAAAGAAAAAAAAAGATAAATTCAGAGACCATGAGAGATGACTGATCCAAGCATATGCATCTGTGGTGGTGGGATAATCAGATTCTAGAATGCTGTGAGGCCACTACTAGGCAGGGTAGAGTTAGGATAAAGGAGGGTAGTAGCATGTCAAAGAAAAGTTCATCCTGAGTATGGCCAAGGTAGGGTGGCAGTAGAAATGAAGAGGAATTCCATCTGGTATCTTATTTAACTAATTATTCTTGCTCATTAGGAGCTAAAATCAATCATTTCTACTTGCTAAATGAGGTATGAATGTATCTCTTTAAATCACTGCGCCCTAGGACAGAACTATGGTTGCTCCACTATAGTTACCACTATGCAAGAAGTCTCTTTCCTCCTAGTTCCATTTTCAGCCTCACTCCCACCTTTATTTCCCACCTTGAGGTAACTAACCTATGTAGAGCATAGGAATTGAAATCTAGAATATTCAAGTTCAAATCCTGCCTGAAGCACTTAACTGTTGTTCATCCTTTGTTTTCAAAAAGGGCCAATGATGTCACATTGTGATATCCACTCCTATGTGAACTGAAAGTTTTTAGCCTCATTCTCTCTTTCAGAGTCAATGAAGTCCAATGGCAGGATAAAAATCTAAGACAATTGGCAATGGTCATCTGGTATGCATTTGGATGACCTCAGCATCTTTAGCATCTGACCAAGTTCTAAGTGTTCTGAACCTGTTTCAGCCATCTTTATGGCCATTGAAACAAATTGGTCTTATCTACCCTTTCTGCCAGGGGGAAGGCTTCACATTCTTGGGGTAGACATCCCACTGACTCATGGACCCTCAACCTGGTTTTGCAGGTCTGCTGAGTCAGTAGCATGGTGTAGTCTGCAAATGCTACACCTTCTTAGAGCCACGAGTGAGGACTGGATGGCAGGTGGACAGCATAAGTGAATGAGCATCCCTGAAAAGGTCTCAGCAAACCCTCATACTGGAGGGACTAGTCCTCCTCAAACACCTCATATTCCCACTTACTATATGACTCTTTGTAAGTCACTTACCTTCTGGCTGCCTCAGTTTCCTCATCTGTAAAACAATAAAATAATAATAATAATAATATACCTACCTGCCAGGGTGGTCATAAGGATCAAATGAGTTAATATTTCTAACTTGCTGTATGAGGACTAGTTATTACTAATATTATTTCCAGGATTTATGCATCATGCCTGAGAATGCTTTAAGATACTCAAGTGGAAAAAAAAGAACTTCAAGGGAAGGTCTGGTGATAGGGATGCTTTATGTAACCATAAGTATAGATGCATGTATATATGTAGATTATGTATATATAAGTACTTAAATAATAAAAATATAAAGCTTTTTACATATAAAGTTTTAAATATAAAACTTTTTTTTTTTTTGCAAGGCAATGGGTTAAGTGGCTTGCCCAAGGCCACACAGCTAGTTAATTATTAAGTGTCTGAGGCCGGATTTGAACTCAGGTACTCCTGATTCCAGATCCAGTGCTCTATCCACTGCACCACCTAGCTGCCCAATATAAAACTTTTAAAATAAAAATGTTTTAAGCTTTACAATCAGTTGATCTAAACACATTTATTAGGATTAAAGATAAAGATCAAAAAGGGACCTTTAATTTTATAGATGAGGAAATAAAATGAGTTCTCCAAAGTCTCACAGATGATAAGCATCAGAGATAAGAGGCAAACCTAGCTCCTCTGATTCTAGAGTCAATTTTTTTTATAGCATACCAAGACAAAAATGAAAGTTGCTTCTCTCAGGGGGGCATACATTCTATTAGGAAAGATAACATGGACTTAAATAAATATATACTTAATAAAAACAAGTTAAATTATTGGAGAAGGGAGGGTATGAGCAATTAGATATATGGGAGAATTTTTGTTTTTGTTGTTTATGACCCCATTTTGGGGTTTTTCTTGGCAAAGATACTGGAGTGGTTTGTCATTTCCTTCTCCAGCTCATTTTATGGATGAGGAAACTGAGGCAAATGGGGTTAAGTGACTTGTTCAGGGTCACACAGCTAGAAAATGTCTGAGGCCAGTTTTGAACTCAGGGAGATGTGGTTTCCTGACTCTAGGACCTGAGCACTATCTAGTCAGGAAAGGCTTCATGAGGAAGGGGGAGACTGGAGCAGCACTTTGAGGGCAACAAGGGAGTCTAAAATGCAGAGGTGAGGAGAAAGGACATTCCAGGCACTAGGGATGGCCTTGCAAAGGCCCAGAGAAGATACATAGAATGTAGTGTGTGAAGAATAGAGAGAAGACCAACTTAGCTGGAGAGAAGAGTTCAGGAAGGAGAATAATGTATGATAAGATATAAAGGGGAGCTTGGGATAGGTAGTAAAAGGTTTTAAAAGCCCTGTATTTGATCCTGGAATCCTTAAGGAAGCATTAGAGTTAATGAGTAGGAGAACATGGTCAGCAGAAAGCACTTTCCTCACAATGATCCTGTGAGGCACATAGTTCAAGTAAGTTTATTTTCATTGTGCAAATGAAGAAACTAAGACTTTGAGAGACAAAATGATTTTCCCAAAGTAGACTGGCTTAGTAAGTCAGAGGATCTGGGTTCAAATGTTGTTTATCATCTATTACCTAAGTGACCTTGAATAAGTCACTTAATTTTTATCAGCCTCAGTTTCCTTATTTATAAAATGAACTATATGGTCTCTAAGGTCCCTTCTGGCTCTAGATCAATGATTATATGAATCCAAGTCTCCTGAATTCCAGTATTAAGGAACTTGGCTTAGAATTCTGGCCCAGAACTGTGTGATTTTTTTTCATTCAAGAAAGTTTTATTTATTTTGAGTTTTACAATTTTCCCCCTAATCTTGCTTCCCTCCCCCCACCCACATAGAAGGTGGTCTGTGAGTCTTTATATTGTTTCCATGGTATTCACTGATCTAAGCTGAATGTGATGAGAGAGAAATCATATCCTAAGGAAGAAAAATAAAGTATAAGAGATAATAAAATTATATAAAAAGAGAACAGGTTTTTTTTAAGTTAAAGGTAATCGTCTTTGTTCAAACTCCACAATTCTTTCTCTGGATACAGATGATATTCTTCATTACAGATAGCCCCAAATTGAGCCTGATTGTTGCATTGATGGAATGAGCAAGTCCATCAAGGTTGATCATCATCCCCATGTTGCTGTTAGGGTGTACAATATTTTTTGGTTTTGCTCATCTCACTCAGCATCAGTTCATGCAAATCCATCTTTCCATGCTTCCCCGAATTCCCATCCCTCCTGGCTTCTGATAGAACAATAGCGTTCCATGACATACATATACCACAGTTTGTTAAGCCATTCCCCCAATTGAAGGACATTCACTTAATTTCCAATTCTTTATCACCACAACCAGAGCTGCTATGAATATTTTTATACAAGTGATGTTTTTACCCTTTTTCATGGTCTTCTCAGGGTATAGACCCAGTAGTGGTATTGCTGGATCAAAGAGTATGCACATTTTTGTTGCCTTTTGGGTGTAACTCCAAATTGCTCTTCAGAAAGGTTGGATGAGTTCACAGCTCCACCAACAATGTATTAGTGTCCCAGATTTCCCACATCCCTTCCAACATTGATCATTGTCCTTTCTGGTCATATTGGCCAGTCTGAGAGGTGTGAGGTGATACTTCAGAGATGCTTTAATTTGCATTTCTCTGATATTTAGTGATTTAGAGCAATTTTTCATATGACTATGGATTGCTTTGATTTCCTCATCTGTAAATTGCCTTTGAATATCCTTTGACCATTTGTCAATTGGGGAATGGCTTGTTATTTAGAAGATTTGACTCAGTTCTCTGTATAATTTGGAAATGAGTCCTTTGTCAGAAATACTAGTTGTAAAAATTGTTTTCTAGTTTACTACATTTCTTTTGATCTTGGTTACAGTAGTTTTGTGTGCTTGCACTGTGTGATTTTTAAAACACCTCTGAAAATCCATGAAATGGAAACAATGCCTGTACTACCTAACTCTCTGGACTCTTTTTTTTTTTTTTTTTTAGGGTTTTGCAAGGCAAACAGGGTTAAGTGGCTTGCCCAAGGCCACACAGTTAGGTAATTATTAAGCGTCTGAGGTCAAATTTGAAGTCAGGTACTCCTGACTCCAGGGCCAGTGCTCTATCCACTGTGCCACCTAGCCGCCCCTCTCTAGACTCATTTAAGAAAATTTCTTTTTAATCTTTAAGGAACCTCATCCAGGTGAATTTTGGGGTTGGATGCTCCTAGGTGCTGCTCTTTGTTGGGACTAAGAGAGGTCATTAGCAATGATTCAATGGAAAGAATTCTGAATCCAGAGTAGGAGATTTGGGCTTGAATCCCTGCTTTGCTTCACTACTAGCTGTGTGATCTTCATCTCTCTAGGCCTCAGTTCCTTATCTGTAAAATGAAGGAGTCTAGAGATCTCTTCTAGCTCTAAATCTATGATGCTATAATCCTAAATTCTAAGGGACCGAGCCAATGTGGAATTGGTGAGATGAATCTTTCATTTTTTCATAGGGACCTGGGGGGGGGGAAGGGCATATTATGTCTGCTGCCAACCATTCCAGCCTCTCTAGGGCTGAAGCCTTCACACATCTGGAGTTCTAGGTTTATAGACAATAATTAAACAATCCAACAAACATTTATCAAGCCACTATTATTTATTACAAGGTAGTATAAGCATGATGTGTAGAGCAATGAATAGAAGGGTCAAGAGATTTGGGTTTTAGTTTAAACTTTGCCAGTAATTGTGTCCATAGCTTCCTTTCTCTGGGCCTTAGTTTCCTCATCTGTAAAATAAATGAATTAGACTATATTATACTAAGTTACCTTCTAATTATAAATCCCTGCCCTCTGAAATAGAGGAAGGGAAATGATACTATCCCCTCCTTCAAGGAATTAGATCTAAAAGGACAATGAGGTATGTACACAAATCACTGTAAGTTGGAATGAATATGTGTCTAGGGAAGATTTAAATAGAGTAACCTGAGAGATTTAAAGTGGAAAGGATCCTTTATAGCTGGTTGGAATCAAGAAAGGAATCATGGAATTGGTGGTACCTCATATGGATCTTTAAAGAGGAGGAAGACATCAAGATCAGAGATAATGTGGGGCCTGAGAGTAAGAGTTTATATCAGGTATTGGGGTCCATAGGAAAAGGGAGAATATAAGTGGAATAGGAAAAGTATGATTTGGTTGAGCATAAAATGAATGAATGACTATATAATCTTTCATTCCTTTTCTCAAGAGAAAGCAATAGTAAGTAATATTCTCAGGAGAAAGTAATAGCAAGAGAAATAGTGTGGCTTTGGACTTGGAATCAGAAAGACCATAATTTGGAATCAGAAAGACCATAATTCAAATCCTGCCACAGACGATTAATTACTTCAAACAAGCCAGTTAACTTTCTCAACCTGTTTCTTGACCCTAAAAATGAAAGGACTGCATTCTGTGGACTTTGAGTTCCCTTCTAGTTTGATATCTGTGATTCATTCTTGACCCTCATAAGCTAGGTTTCTTGAGGTAATGGATGTCAGAAGACCTGGGTTTGAATTCTGCTTTTACAATCTACTGCCCCTGGAACCTTGGACAAGGCCTTAGTTTCTTCTATGTCAAATGGAGGTATGTAGGAGATTAATGCCAAGGGTCCATCCATCACAATGCTTTTTAAAGCACGTAGGTAGATATATGAGGGAATAGATGCAGTTCTACATATCTATAATCACAAGTAGAGTGAGGTGGAGAGGGTTTGTTTTTATTGCAAACAAAACATGTAACTCTGCTTTCTAGCCAAGCCTGGGGCACTTGGCACAAGAATCTCCTAATTGGTGTTTTTTCTTCCAGCCTTTGAGGCTGTTAGTGTCCATTATGTTTCTCAATTCATTAGAAAATGAAACGAACCCTCTAGTAGGAAAAAAGATTTTTGGAGTGAAAAGTCTTGATAAATTCTACCTCTCCCCCATTCCATTCCATAAGGCTATTTTGGAAATAGGTCAATTGCCCTTGCTCTCAACAACTTTGCATGAAATTTTCTATTTGTTGTCTAACTTACAAGTCCCCTGAATGCTAAGGATTTTCAATAGAAATGTCTCCATTTAGGCCTTGACAATGTATTTTTGTCTCATAGAACCTTTTGTTTTGGTCACAACCCTTTTGAGCTAAAGGTAGTTGGTGAACTTCTATTAGTTTTTCCTTCTCCTCATGATTGGAGTCCAGCCTGGTGAGAGTCTCAAATTATGCATGTGCTTCCTTGAATGAAGATTCTCTCTCCAAGGCTTCTGCACCTAATCTGAACTTGAAAGCATTCTCATATAAAATGCCCCAGTATTGATTAGAAACTGGATTAGACAGACAAATCCTTTCATTTTCTGTCAGTAAAAAAAAAAAATATTCCTGGTTCTTCACTATAAGCTCTGGAAGGTTCTAATGTGCTAAACAAACAAACAAAAAAACAGATTTCAAGTGTGGTCTTGGCTACAAACCAAATCTTGTTTTTTGAAACCCAGCCTAGAGATGAGTATAGAGAATCTCATTACTAGTAGATTGACCATTTGGTGATAAATTCTAGGGCTAAGGCAACCTAGAAAACATGGAGGGTCTAGAGTGCTAAGAATGATACTTAAGACCAAGGGCATTCTTAACTTATTTTTTGTCATGGACACCTTTTACAAATTGGTGAAAACTGTGAATCCCTTTTCAGAATAACATTTTTAATTCCCTAAAATGAAATATACAAGATCATAAAGGAAACCAATTATATTGCCATAGAGTGATAGAAATATTTTTCCCATATATGTTGACAGATTCCCTGAAATCTATCTATACAGCCTTTGAGGGTCCATCAACTCTAGGTTAAGAGTCCTTATTTTAGACCATCTATAAATTTTAACTGTTATTATTCTAAAATTTGAGATTTCTATCCATTGACCAGTGAGTGGGTGGACTGGAGGATTTGAATCACATCCTCTTGGCATTCTTTCTTAAAAACAAAAACTGAAGACAGAATCCGTAGCAAAATCAAAAAGTAGCTCACAGGAGTACTCTTGGAAAGGCAAAGGAAGGAATGAGTAGAGTAAGTTTTATCATATACACCATAGCAACAATAAACACTATTTCATGGGATACTGAGTCATCTTCTATTGTGGTGCTTTTGATAATAGGAACTAGTATTTATATAGTACTTTAAAGTTCTCAAAGCACTTGATATATGTTATCTCATTTGATCCTTATAGCAAACCCTGGAGGTAAGTGCTGCTATTTTCCCCATTTTACAAATGAAAAAAGTAAAGTTAAAAGCTACACTTCAAAATCTGCATTATAACCACTGTGCCACTGAACTGATAAGTATTTGCAAAAACACCTTGAAAATAATTACAGCTTATGCAGCAACACCAATAGCAGAGGAGGAAAAGTTAGGGAAATTATTTTGTACTCTCCAAATAGAATCAACACACACTTAGATAATTAGTGACTTCAATGCAAAGGTGGGGATGGGTGAGGATGGTGAGAAAGGTGAGAAATCTATTAAAACACAAAGAATCAGGAAGAAGGAATGAAAGGGACCAAAGCCTGGTAGATAACAGAGAAATTTCTTTCTTTCCTCTGACTCTGTCACTATCTTGGTTCGAACCCTTATCACCTCCTTTTTGGACTATTACCTGTTAACTGATTTCCCTACCTTAAGTTTTTGTCCATTCCAATTCATCTTTCACTCAGCTATATGATCTTCCTAAATCCCACATCTACCACTTTTGAGTTCCAAATTTTCTCCCTTCTTTCCTTACCTCCCCCATTCCTGAGACAGTAAGCAATTTGATATAGATTTTATATGTGCAATCATGCAAAACAGATTTCCACATTAGAAAGACAAATTTGAAAGACCCTGGAACTCTGATCATCATAGTGACCAAGCCGTTGCTAGAGTGGCTCATAGTCGAGCAAAATAAATTCTTTTTTTTTTTTTAAGATTGTATTTATTTTTAATTTTACAATTTTCCCCCAATCTTGCTTCCCTCCCCTCCACCTCCATTGAAGGCAGTCTGTTAGTCTTTACATTGAACAAAATAAATTCATATACTGACTTTGTCTAAAATTTGTATGCCTCATTATGCTTCTTGATTCCATCACCTGTCAGGAAGTGGGGTAGCTTTTAGCTTTGGTCCTCTGACCATGATAGTGATCAGAGCTCTTAGGTCTTTCAAAATTGTCTTTCTAATGTGAAAATATGATTTGTATGAGTGCACATGTATAACCTATATCAAATTGCCTACTTGTCTCAGGGAAGGAGGAGGTAAGGAAATAAAGGAGGAAATTTGGAACTCAAAAGTTTAAAAAAAATGTTAAAAATTGTCTTTACATGTAACTGGAGAAAAATATCATTTTAAAAAGAAAATTGTTTATCTTTGTAATGTTATTATATAATTGTTTTCATGATTCTCACTTCATTCTGCATCAATTCATTTCACTGAAACTACTCATTTTGTCATTTCTTATGGCACAATAGTAGTCTATTATGTTCATAATTTGTCCGGCTCCATCCTGGTTGATTGGCACCCCTTTGATTTTTCTACAGAAAGAGAGCAGTTCAGACAGTATAGAATACCTGGGAGTCTACTTGCCAAGGCAGACTGAAAAACTTTTTTTTTAGGTTTTTTCAAGGCAAATGGGGTTAAGTGGCTTGCCCAAGGCCACACAGTTAGGTAATTATTAAGTGTCTGAGGCCGGATTTGAACCCAGGTACTCCTGAATTCAGGGCCGGTGCTCTATCCACTGCACCACCTAGCCACCCCTCAAAAATTTTTGAAAATAATTACAAAACACTTCTCACACAAACAAAATCAGATTTAAATAACTGGGCAAACATCAATTGCTCATGGATAGGTTGAGCTAATATAACAAAAATGATAATTCTACCAAAACTAAACTACCTGTTTTGTGCCCTACCAATCAAAATTCCAAAAACTTACTTTAATGAGTTAGAAAAAATTTTAAGTAAATTCTTATGGGGAAATAAAAAGTCAAGAATCTTCAGAGATTTAATGAAAAAAAGTGCAAAAGATGGTGGCTTAAGGGGAGGCTAGGTGGTACAGTGGATAGAGCACCGGCCTTGAAGTCAGGAGTACCTGGGTTCAAATCCAACCTCAGACACTTAATAATTACCTAGCTGTGTGGCCTTGGGCAAGCCACTTAACCCCATTGCCTTGAAAAAGTCTAAAAAAAAAAAAAGATGGTGGCTTAGCCCTACCAGATCTAAAATAATATTATAAAGCATCAGTCATCAAAACTGTCTGGTATTAGCTGAGAAATAGAATGGTGGATCAGTGGAATAGACTAGGTGCAATAGCAGGAAATGATTATAGTAATCTGCTGTTTGATAAACCCAAAGAGTGCAGCTATTGAGATAAAAACTCTCTCTTTGATAAAAATTGTTGGGAAAATTGGTAGTATGGAAGAAACTTGGATTAGACCAACACCTTACATCCTATACCATGATAAGATCAAAATGGATACAGAATTTAGACATAAAAAACAATATTATATGCAAACTAGAAGATCAAGGAGTAGTATACCTGTCAGATCTATGGAAAGGGAAGCAGTTTATGACTAAGGAAAAGATGGAGAACATCATTAAAAACAAACTACATAATTTTGATTACATTAAATTAAAAAGCTTTTGTACAGTCAAAACTACTGTAACCAAGATCAAAAGAAATGTAGTAAATTGGGAAATAATTTTTACAACTAGTATTTCTTTTTTTCTTTTTTTTAGGTTTTTGCAAGGCAAATAGGATTAAGTGGCTTGCCCAAGGCCACACAGCTAGGTAATTATTAAGTGTCTGAGACCGGATTTGAACTCAGGCACTCCTGACTCCAGGGCTGGTGCTTTATCCACTATGACACCTAGCCACTCCCAACAACTAGTATTTATGACAAAGGACTCATTTCTAAATTACATAGAGAACCCAGTCAAATCTTCAAAAAAACAAGTCATTCCCCAATCGACAAATGGTCAAAGGGTATGCAAAGGCAATTTACAAATAAGGAAATCAAAGTGATCTATAGTTATAGGAAAAATTGCTCTAAATCACTACTTATTAGAGAAATGCAAATTAAAGCATCTTTGAAGTACCACCTCACACCTCTAAGATTGGCCAATATGACCAGAAAGGACAATGATCATTACTGGAAGGGATGTGGGAAATCTGGGACAGTAATGCATTGTTGGTGAAACTGTGAACTCATCCGATCTTTCTGGAGAGCAATTTGGAATTACGTCCAAAGGGCAACAAAAATGTGCATACCCTTTGATCCAGAAATATCACTACTGGGTCTATACCCTGAAGAGACATGAAAAAGGGTAGAAACATCACTTGTACAAAAATATTCATAGCAGCCCTGTTTGTGGTGGCAAAGAATTGGAAATTAAGTGAATGTCCTTCAATTGGGGGATGGTTTAGCAAGCTGTAGTATATATATGTCATGGAACATTATTTTTCTATTAGAAATCAGGAGGGGATGTGAATTCAGGGAAGCATGGAAGGATTTGCATGAACTGATACTGAGTGAGATGAGCAGAACCAGAAAAACATTGTACACCCTAACAGCAACATGGAGGTGATGATCAACCTTGATGGACTTGCTCATTCCATCAGTGCTCATTCAATCAGGGACAATTTTGGGCTATCTGTGATAGAGAATACCATCTGTATCCAGAGAAAGAACTGTGAAATTTGAACAAAGACCAAAGACTATCACCTTCAATTTAGGGAAAAAACCTGTTATCTTATTATGTATCTTTTTTTTATCTTTTTTTGATTGATTTTTTTTATCTTTTTTAATTTTTTAATTTAATTTTTTATTTTATTTAATTTTATTTTTTATTTTTTATTGATCTTTACTTTGTTTCCATTTTGTAAGTTGATCCAAATTGAGTGTGATGAGAGAGAAATCATATCATTAAAGGAAGAAACAAAAGTATAAGAGATAACAAGATCAGATACATTTTGGTATCTCTTATACTTTATTTTTCTTCCTTAAGGATATGATTTCTCTCTTATCACATGCAACTGAGATCAATGTATACCACAGAAACAATGTAAAGAACAACAGACTGCCTTCTGTGGGGGGTGGGGGGAGGGAAGCAAGAATAGGGGAAAAATTGTAAAACTCAAAATAAATAAAATCTTTCTTAAAAAAAAAAGAGCAGTTAATCATTAAGCATTAATCACCCTTACTAAGACTATAAATCTCAGTGGAATTACCAATATGTGTTTGAGGAGGGCATTTCCATTCTGAGATTTCCCAATACTTCTAATAGTGCAATTCTG
The DNA here is from genome assembly GCF_037893015.1 of Macrotis lagotis. Classification (NCBI taxonomy): domain Eukaryota; kingdom Metazoa; phylum Chordata; class Mammalia; order Peramelemorphia; family Peramelidae; genus Macrotis; species Macrotis lagotis. Next base: position 196,034,925 of record NC_133659.1, read on the forward strand.
TAGACAAAGAGTCAAGTCAGACATGCCACTAGAATTGAGAGACAGAGTGATGTGGGCAAATTCTCTGGATGAATAGAGCACTAGATATCACAGCTGTAGGAATGAGGAAGGCAAAGGGAGAATGGGATCACTAGGATTGCAAATTTTAAAAGATTTCTTGGAGCACAAGGTCTTACAGATACTAGGCACTTAAAAAATGTTTACTGATCAAATGGAACAGGAAAATTTAAGCACAGTTGATAAAAAGTAGAGGGACAGTTTGAGGAATAAAGAAGAACATTTTAGCTGGAAAAAAGGCATTGGAAATGATGTTATCTCAGCAGTTGTATAAATCAGGAATGGAACTGGGAGAGAAGATTCCAGAGTCCTGATGAGCTTGAAATCATAAGCCCAATGAAGACAGTCATTTAAAGGAAAATTTGGACCTGGGAGTTTCTCATATATATGGATAAGAATCACAAAAGTTAACAATATGTCTTTGCTTCCCATCTTCTTTTTTTTAATTAAAGATTTTATTTGAGTTTTACAATTTTCCCCCAGTCTTACTTCCCTCCCCCCACCCCCCCCCCCACAGAAAGCAATTTATTGATCTTTACTTTGTTTCCATTTTGTACGTTGATCCAAATTTAGTGTGATGAGAGAGAAATCATATCATTAAAGGAAGAAACAAAAGTATAAGAGATAACAAGATCAGACAATATCTGTTTTTTTCTAAATTAAAGGGAATAGACCTTGAACTTTGTTCAAACTCTACGGTTCTTTATCTGGATACAGATGGTATTCTCCATTGCAGACAGCCTAAAATTGTCCCTGATTGTTGCACTGATGGAATGAGCAAGTCCATCAAGGTTGATCATTACCCCCATGTTGCTGTTAGGAGGGTGTATAGTGTTTTTCTGGTTCTGCTCATCTCACTCAGTAACAGTCCATGCAAATCCCTCCAGGCTTCCCTGAAATCCCATGACCTCCTGGTTTCTAATAGAACAATAGTGTTCCGTGACATACATATACCACAGTTTGCTAAGCCATCCCCCAATTGAAGGACATTTACTTGTGCATCCCATCTTCTTGCTTTCTCCCTCCTAGGATGCCCTCACCCCACTTCATCCAGGAAGTTTCTAGTGCACATACTTTTTGTCTCTATCCTATTACCCTAGAACTGACATCTATAGTAGCTTTAACAAAAGAGGACTAAGTTCTGGACTACATGGTGCCCCCCCCATCATAGGGTATCTCCCATAAGTTCCCTGAATGTGCATTTTGTCCTTTTCATCTCCACCTCCCAAGGATCTGTCCACAGGAGCTACTCATCTCTAGGGACATGGACAATGGATTGATTGGTTCTTAGTCTAGAACACTTTGCAGGTCGGAGGTCGGCAGATTTAGAGGACAACTCAGGGCCTGGGAAAGAGCATCAAGTTTGGAGTCAAAAGGCTAGGGCTCAAATTTCTGCTCTTTGCTCACTATTGAGTGATCTTGGGACTTTCTGAACCTCGGTTTCCTCCTCTGTGAAATGAGGGGGGTGGGAATAGATAAGCTTTATAGCCCCTTCTACTTCTCCATCTATAAGCACTATTATTCTCTTGAAGCAGGATGGAAGGTACACTTTTCTTCTTTTTTTTTAACCACAAGTAGTCCACTTGTGTCAGTCTGGATTCGACTTCCCCATAGAAGAAATTTTTCCCTCCCTTTCTCCCTAGGCTAGGGAATGGTGGGGTCAGATGGAGGGACCCCATTTTTTTCTACCTTTCTCTCTCTGCTGTATTTTGTTTGTCTGTCTCTCTCTCTCTCCCCCCCCCCCCTTCCCTCCCTCCTTTGCCTTGATAAGGATCTATTTGAAGCTTGTCCAGCTTAGGCTACGGATTCCAGAGGAGCCACAGCTGGATCTCTTAAAGGAGAAGGGAAGACCCCCTCCCAGTCCTGCCTCTCTGCCCCCCACCCCAACACCTCCTCCTAGGTATTGTCAGCTCACCAGCCTCCTGGGGCAGGTCAGATGAGCCAGAGCAGCTCCTCTCCCAGGACCCATTGCTTAGTATATCTGGGCTTTTCCTTGGGTTAAGCTCACTCTGTCCAATTTTCAACATGTCCCCTGCTGGTCTCCAGCCCCAGGTCATTGGCCTCCCCACCTCTGGAAAAGCTGAACTGGGAGTTGCTCCCCTGTCAGTTGTTGGAGTTCCGGAGCAGCTGTCCCTGGCTTGGGGGTTGGGGGGATGTTGGGGGTGGGGGTGGTGGAGGGGTCCAGGAATGCTAGGGCTGAGGCTGGGTTGTCCCAGACAGAGGCGGCTCTGAATTCTGGGAATGTTTGTGCAGCTGGAGCCCATTAGGGGAGGGAGCCTGGCCGTTTATTAATCTCAGCCTTGTTCCCTGGGAGGGGCTGGGGGAAGCCAGGGCCTAGCACACTAGGGCTGGGGGGAGGGGATAAGGAGTGGGGCTCCCGTGTGGGGAGGCAACCCCCAGACTCGAGGACTAGCTTGACTCAGCCACATATCGGTGTGGTTTGGTTCAGGGGGCGCTGCATCCCTGGCACGTCATAGGCACACGTGTGTGCAAGGCTGCTAATCTGCACGTGTGGGCAGGGTACATACTTACACAGGAGCAAGGGGTCGTGTGTGTGTGTGTGTGTGTGTGTGTGTGTGTGTGTGTTTGTGTGTGTTGAAGGGAACGCATGCACCCCTATGGATGAGGAATTGTGGGATGAAGTCAGTGTGTGGATCAGAAAGGGGAAGGGGGTGCTGTCAACCTCAGAGAGCTGGCTGCACTAAATCCTTTCCAGAAGGGGCTACTTCATGAGGACACTGTTCTTCCTCATTATAGTGTCCTAAGAGGTTTCTTCCAGCTATGAGTTTCTTGAATTTCATGTTCTGAGTTTCACAAACATGTTTTTTCTTTAATATCTTGATAACTCTATTTTAATATAATTGGTTTCATTTGTTTGATGTATTTAAAAATATTCCGAAAAGGGTTGAATAGGCTTCCCAACACTTACTAACTGTGTGACCTTGGAAAAGTCACTTAACCCTGATTGTCTCACATCCAGTCGTCCTGATCCATATCTGGTTACTGAACCCAGATAGTTCCAGAGGAGAAAATGAGACCAGTGACCTAGCACAGCCCTCCCCGCCTCCACCAAAACCAATTCATGTGCTTGTTTTGGCATCACCTCCCTGATCTCCCTGGTCGTCTAGGACAAAGGACAAACATCGTCATCTTTCCCTGGTCCTCTGGTTCTCTGTTGCCCATGGGATCATCTCTTAACCATAGCCTTTCTCCCTCCCTGAAAGACTTCCTTTGCCAGAGACAAGGAGAAGGAAGGTCAGGGCCAAGGCCAAGTAGAACTAGTACAGAGATACATGGCACCTGAAATAAGTGAGTCTGGTCCCTTCTGTCACTCCTAGAGGTCCCCAGCAATGGAAGGAAGTCTAGAAGACCCTCTCATAGCCTTAGTTGGTTCAGTTAATACATCCAAACTAAGGATGGTTCCAGGGGAAATTTTGAGGGGACCAGATCCACAGAAACAAAATAAGCAATTGGTGGTGGCAACTACCAAGATCAAAAATTTGCTGATGGAGGGGAGGCAGAAGTTTGAGAATCTTTGATTTTTGTCTTTTTTTGTGATGTCAGAGTCCTGTCCAAATTGGGGTATGACTTTTCTTAGTCCTTAATAGCCTATATTTCTCCTAAATCCTCTAGTTTTAGAGAATCATAGAATTTAGCGATGAAAGGTCCTTAGAGACCATTTCCAAGAGTTATTAACATGGAGTCCATGAACCTGGATGGGGAAAATATTTTGATAATTTTATTCCAATATAATTGATTTCATTTATACTCCTATGTATTTTATCTCATACTTTTAAAATATTATTCTGAGAAGGGGTTCAATAAAAATGCTCTAAATCACTAATGATTAGAGAAATATAAATTAAAACAACTGATTGTTTTACCTATCAGATTGGCTAATATGACAGAAAGATTAATATAGCAAAAAATTGGGACACTAATACACTGCTGGTAGAATTGTGAACTGATCCAGCCATTCTGGAGAATGAACTGGAACCATACCCAAAGGGCTATAAAACTGTGCATACTTTTTGATCCAGCAAAACCACCCCTAGGGCTGCATCACAAAGAGGGGACAAAAGGGGAAAGGAACTATTTATACACAAATATTTATAGCAGCTCTTTTTTTTATGGTGAGGATTGGAAATTGAGGAAATGTCCATTAATTGGGGAATAGTTGAACAAGTTGTGGTATTTGGTAGTAACAAAATACTATAAGAAATAAGAAACAGGTTGATTTCAGAAAAATCTGGAAAGATTTATGTGAACTGATGCAAAGGGAAGTGAATAGAACCAAGAGAACATTGTACACTGTAACAGCAATACTATATTGTGATCAGCAGTGAATGACTTAACTATTCTCAGTAAGACAGTCTCAAAGGACTCTTGATGAAACATGCTATCCACATCCAGAGGAAAAAACTGATGAAGTCTGAATACAGATTGAATCATATCTTTTTGAACTTTCTTTATTTTTTAATGTTTTTAGGTCTGTTTCTTCTTTAATAACATGACTGATATGGAAATATGTTTTACAAGATTGCACATATATAACCTGTATCAAATTGCTTACTGACTTAGATAAAAGGAGAGTTGGAGAAAATTTGGAACTCCGATTTTTTAAAAAATCGAATGAATGTTAAAAATTGCTTTTCATGTAATTGGGAAAAATCTGTTTTAAAAAGGTGTCCATATGGGCAGCTGGGTGGCGCAGTGGATAGAGCACTGGCCCTGGAGTCAGGAGTACCTGAGTTCAAATCCAGCCTCAGACAATAACTACTGAGCTGTGTGGCCTTGGGCAAACCACTTAACCCCATTGCCTTGTAAAAAAAAATTTAAAAAAAGATGTCCATAGACTTCATCAGATCACCCTATGGTCCACATCACACACACACACACACACACAAACAAACAACATACACAAAGATTAAGACACTGATCTAATTGAAAACTCTCATTAGACAGAAGAGAACATTTGAGGTCCTGAGTGATAAAGAGATTGACTCAAGGTGACATGGTAAATTATTGACAGAACCTACACAGGGTCCCTATACAGTCAAAGGAAACGACCAGAGCAAGAATGCTGAAGGGGATGGGACAGCTGGGTGGCGCAGTGGATAGAGCACTGGCCCTGGAGTCAGAAGGACCTGACTTCAAATCTGGTTTCAGACACTTAATAATCACCTAGCTGTGTAATCTTGGGCAAGTCACTTAGCCCCATTGCCTTGCAAAAAAAAAAAAGAATGGTGGAGGGTAGTGGCAGTTTATACATGTATCATATATGTGTCCTACATGTATTAAAACAATGATCGGTGGCATTTGCCAAGGTAGTTACTTCCTCTGGATATCCCAATTTCTCAGTGACTGATAGGATCACATTAAAGAATTGTTGAGATCCACACTTCCATAACCTATTAAGAAGGGATAATCTCATATTTTAGCTGGGTTGATCTTTGAACAATTGGTATACAATGCAATCTAGCATTTGTCCTGTACTAGATTTTTATTTTTAAATTTTTAAAACAAAAATTTTTTTGCAAAGCAATGGGGTTAAGTGACTTGCCCAAGTCACAGAGCTAGGTGATTATTAAGTATCTGAGGGGGATTTGAACTCAAGTCCTCCTGACTCCAGGTCTGATGCTCTATTGACTGTACCTTCTAACTGCCCTGTACTAGATATTTCTAGTTTGATAGGACCTCCCAGAACTTTCATTTTCTCTCAAGAAACCAGAAGATCATCCCAGGCCATGTTTGTCTTGATTCCTTCATCTGTAAAATGTGAATGATAACAATACCTGAGTCATAGGGTTGTTGTGAAGATCAAATGAGATATTTTCTTTTCCCTCCCTTTAAACAATATTTTATTTTTCAATTACATGTAAAGACATTTCTAACATCTATTTTTAAAAATAAAATTTTGAGTTCCACATTTATCCCTCCTTCTCTCTATCCCCTCCCTAAGAGGGCAAGTAACTTGATATAGATTTTATATGTGCAATCAGGTAAAATATACCTCCGTATCAGTCATGCTGTGAAAGTAGAAATAGAACAAAAGGAAAAATTATACTTCAACATTTCAAATTGAAATATGAAAATAACCAATCTTCATTCAGACTCATTCAGTTCTTTCTCTGGGAGTGGATGGCATCAAAATGAGATATTTGTTAAGTGCTTTGAACTATATGAAAATATTCCAATTATTCTTACCATGAAAGGTGCATTCAAGAATTATATACAAAATCCTATGTGGGTTCATTTGTTACTATGGAGGTGGGGAGTAGGGACAGTGAAAGATCAAGATGTGGCATTTGAGTTAAAGATATACAGAAATTCACTAAACCAATGGAAGCACTGTTCTTGTCCTCAGGAACCTCCCAGTTGTTTGATAGAGGGAGATACAGTCCCTTCCCTTGGTGAATCCCTTGGAGCTCCCTAGTCTGATGGGAAAAAGAGAATCAGCTAGGTACCCGGGCAAAGATAACTTAAGGAGAATAATGGAATAAATGAACTTCAGAGGTGAGGAAATGATGGTGTTACAGAAGGCTTCCCAGAAAGGTCCAGAGAGTAAACAAAGTTGGCTACAGTTCTTGGACCAATGCAGAGAAGGAACATCACATCTCCCTCACCCTGCTCCCACTCCCATCCCAACCAATCACCATTTTGTAGATGTCTCTGATCCTTTCAGTTCTCTTTTAAGGCTGATTCCCCCACTCTATCTCCCCCACTCTGTAATTTCTATTTCCTCTATGCCCCACCCAGTTTCCAGCTGAGCGCCACTTGGCCTCCCTTGTAGGCAGGTGGTTCAGTCAGCTGCTTGGCAGGAATGGAGACAAGATCCCACCCAGAGTGGGGTGATAGGCCTGGAGGGGGTTGAACAAGAAACCCTTGAACTTGAGGACCTTAGCTTATGTCAGCCTTACCGAGTCTGTCTCAGCTAGAATTCATTCAATAAAACTGGAGCCCCTACCCTGAGCAATGTTTCATGAATGAACTGGAGATGGATTTAGGGTGTGGCTGGCTTCTGTCTGTGGTGGGTCTGGGTCTCACATGCTGGGTTTGAGAGGAGAGAGAAAATGAACTTTTACTTCCCCTTGTGCAAGAGGACAATGAGACCCAGGCTAGGTCTCTGTTCCAAGTCTGCAGCTGCTGAATGTGCGTTTGTGGGGTAAGGGTGAAGCAGGGGAGGAGGCTGGATAAAAGGGTCTGTCTAAAAGGCAGAGAATGACACCTTTTCTGAGAGTCAAAGTCAGACAAGGTCTGGGGTAGGGTGGGGCATGGAGAGAGAAGTCAGGGAGGAAATGAAGAATTCAAAGTTCTACCCTCAAATAAGTTGCTCCCTTTTTTGAGGATTTTGTCCACCTTCAATAGGTAGACTTGGATGAAAAGTGTTTTAGTGTTGAAAGGAACCTTAGAGGGGGGCAGCTAGGTGGCATAGTGGTTAGAGCACCAGCCCTGGAGCAGGAGGAGCTGAGTTCAAATTTGAGCTCAGAAACTTAATAATTGCCTAGCTGGGTGACCTTGTGCAAGTCACTTAACCTCATTGCCTTAAATAAATAAAATTTAAAAAGGAAAAGAAAGGAAACTTAGAGGTCATCTAGACCAATTTTCTCATTTTACAAATTGGGAAACTGAGACCCAGAGAAATCAATCAGGGACTTGTCCAAGGAGAAGGGACTTATTTAAGATCTAAGGTCACACAATTGCATTTTAACTATGTAACACTATGCCCTTCTGTCTGCTTCAGTTTAACATAGGGAATAATAATGGAATTCTCTGTGACTCCATTTTGGAGTTTCCTTGGCAAAGTTATTAGAGTGGTTTGCCATTCTCTTTTTTAGCTTATTTTACAGATGAGGCAACTGAGACAAAGAGGGTTAAATGATTTGGCCAGAGTCACATAGTAAGTGTCTGAAGTCAGATTTGAATTCAAGAAGATGAATCTTCTTGACTTTATCCACTTTATGTCACCCAGTTGGGGATAATAACCCCTATCTATAAACAATAAATGTTTATTGATCCACTGACCTTCTTCTGGGATTATTATGAGGGTCAAGTGATATAATATTTGTAAAGCACTTAGCACAGTGCCCAACATATATATATATATATATATATATATATATATATATATATATGTACATACATATGTACATGGAAGGTTTTTAATAAATGCTTGCTTCTTTCTTTCCTTTCTAGTAAATGTTAGCTCCAGGATTTAAACCCAGATATCCTCAGAGCCTCTGTTCTGAGTCCATAAAACTTTCTATTATACTAAGTTAAAAATCTCACACCCAGAGAAGACTGTGTAGATAGATATTTCCTGTTAATCTCAAACACACAACATCACTTATACAAGGCCATACACTTTCTTTTTTTCCCCAAAGATTTTATTTATTTTGACTTTTACAATTTTCTCCCTAATCTTGCTTCCCTCCCCCGCCCCCACAAAAGGCAATTTGTCAGTCTTTCCATGGTATACATTAATCCAAATTGAATGTGATGAGAGAAATCATATCCTTAAGGAAGAAAAATAAATTATAAGAGAGAACAAAATTACATAAAAAGATAATTTTTTTTTTTCAAATTGAAGGTAATAGTCTTTGGTCTTTGTTCAAAGTTCACAATTCTTTCTCTGGATACAGATGGTATTCTCCATCAACAGATAGCCCAAAACTGTTCCCGATTGTTGCACTGATGGAATGATCAAGTCCATCAAGGTTGATCATCACCTCCATGTTGCTGTTAGGGTGTATAATGTTTTTCTGGTTCTGCTCATCTCACTCAGCATCAGTTCATGCAAATTTTTCCAGGCTTCCCTGAATTCCCATCCCTCCTGGTTTCTGATAGAACAATAGTGTTCCATGACATGCATATACCACAGTTTGTTAAGCCAATTGAAGGACATTCACTTGATTTCCAATTCTTTGCCACCACAAACAGGGCTGCTATGAATATTTTTGTACAAGTGATGTTTTTACCCTTTTTCATGGTCTCTTCAGGGTATAGACCCAGTAGTGGTATTGCTGGATCAAAGGGTATGCACATTTTTGTTGCCCTTTGGGTGTAATTCCAAATTGCTCTTCAGAAAGGTTGGATGAGTTCACAGCTCCACCAACGATGTATTAGTGTCTCAGATTTCCCACATCCCTTCTAACAATGATCATTGTCCTTTCTGGTCATATTGGCCAGTCTGAGAGGTGTGAGGTGGTACTTCAGAGATGTTTTAATTTGCATTTCTCTAATAAGTAATGATTTAGAACAACTTTTCATATGGCTATGGATTGCTTTGATTTCCTCATCTGTAAATTGCCTTTGCATATTCTTTGAAGGTCACACACTTTCACTAAAACCTCTTTCCCTGTCCCCCTATACTTTCCAAACATGTTTTCAGAACAGTGGCCTCCAACCCTCTTGATCATACAGCCCAATCAGTAAGACATTTTTAAAAAAAATTATTGATCTATTTTTCTAACTACATACAAGGTTTTCAACAATCATTTTTTGTTAAGGTTTTGAGCTTCACATTTTTCTCCCTCCTTCCCTTCCCTCTCCTCTCCCCTAGACAGAAAGTAATCTAATATGGGCTATACAAGTATAACTCTGCTAAACATACTTCTATATTAATCATATTGTGAAAGAATCAGAACAAAAAAAGAAAAAACAAGAGATAAAACAAAACATTTTAAAAATTGAAAATAGTATACTTTGGTCTGCATTCAGACTCCAAAGTTCCTTTAGAATTATCTTTGGTGAAGGGGTGGCTAGGTAGTGTAGTGGATAAAGCACCAGCCCTGGAATCAGGAGTACCTGGGTTCAAATCTGGTCTCAGACACTTAATAATTACCTAGCTGTGTGGCCTTGGGCAAGCTACTTATTACCATTTGCCTTGCAAAAACCTAAAAAAGAATTATATTTGGTGTTATCAATGTGTACAGTGTTCTGGTTCTGCTCATTTCTCAGTAAGACATTTTTGAACATACACTACAATATATGTATATTTACCCATTTAAAATTATGAATGCAATTACTGTCCTGATAATTATATAAAATAAAACACACAAAATGTTAAAAGAATGAGATTAAAAAATCAATAATATTTTATCTAGAATTAATAGAAAGCTACTGAATTTACTGAATTCAGGGTAATGACATGGTCAGGCCTAGACTTAGGGGAAAATCACTGTAGAGGATAGCCAGAAGAGAGGAGACATTTGAGGCAGGAGGACCAATTAGGAGGTTATTGCACTGTAAGAGGTGACAAGTGCCTGGAGAAGTAGCTAAGAGGGTATATGTAAGAGATGCTAAGAAGGTAGAAATGGCAAGATTTCAAAAATGATTGGAAATATGTGGGGAAAGAGACAGAGGGAGACACTGAGGATTTGATCTGGTGGTAACTGGTAAGATGATGGCTCCCTAAATAGGAACAAGGAACTGGTCATTGGTAATCTTGGTTCTTTTTGAAAACAAAGGACAAGCAACAATAGGGAATTAGAGCAGAGAGGAGGGCTTGGAAGCAGGAAAAGGTTGGGTAGAGGTGAGGAAGATAACTGAATTCCATTTTGCACACGTTCAGTTTGAGATGTTCATAGGCAATATAGTTCAGAATGTCTAATAAACTGTTGATTGGAATTGGAAGGGAAAATAATCTATTTAGCATCTACTATATGCCAGATACAAAGTGCTTCACAAATATCTGATTTGATCCTTACAACAGCCCTGGCACATGGGTACTATTATTATTCCTATTTAACTGTTGAGGAAATTGAGGCAGACAGAGGTCAAATGACATATCTAGGGTCAAACAGCTAGTAAATGTCTAAGGTCTAGATCTGGACTAAGGTATTCCTATATCTACTTTACACACTGTATCACCTAGCTGATGGTGATCTTGGAGTTCAAGAGTCACATTAGAACTGGATATATGAATCGGGAAGTCATTAGCAGACAAATGATTAAAACCCATTAGAACTAACAGGGTCATTGTATGATAACATAGAGAGAATAGAATAGATAGAAACTTAGGGTACATCTATAGTTAGGGGCAGCAGGGTGGCTCAGTGAATAGAGCACTAGTCCTGAGTTAGGAGGACCTGAGCAAATCCGGACTCAGACATTTAATAATTACTTTGGGCAAGTCACTTAACCCCATTGCCTTGCAAAGCCCCCCCAAAAAGAGGGCATCCCATGGGGCAAACTTGAGGAATTTTGCAATCTGAGGTGAGGCACAGCTGCCTTACTTCATGTATTTCCCATTATTTGAGGCTAAAATATGCAAATTCATCTGTTTTTGTCTATGAAAAAAGACTACAATTATACAGATATTAAATATAAAACAGTTCAGTGAGCAAGTATTAAGATTTATTTTTATCTAATCATCATCATCATCATCATCATCATTTTTACTTTTTGTGATGTGGCCACAATTCAGGACTGGTAACTTTGAAGAGAGCAGTTTCAATTGAATGTGATGAGTTATAACAAGGAGGTTGGAAACCTGGAGGACCAGAAAGAAGGTGGGGCTATCTAAAGAGATGGAACCTTTTTTTGAAGAAAGGTCAGTTTAGGGGAGGAGGGTAACAGGGAAGATAATACAAGGTGTTCTAAAAGTCTTAGTACAAATTTAAACTTTAATAGTTCAGTGTATAATTGCAAGTCATCTACATCCTTGCTTATCTTGTGTTAGTCACTCTTTCCCACCAAAAAAAATAAAAAAAAATGTGTGTATGCATGTGTGTGTTTGTTCCTGAGTCTTACTCTTTAGCCCCAGGCCCAAGGGGCACCTGCTGAGGCTATCTGAGTCTAATCTGGGAGACAGGATATATGTAATTAACCAATAGGAGGGTAGAAGAATGGGTCACAATCCCACTCCTTCTGAGATAGCCAATTGTAGGCTTGTCTCCAACAAAACTACATTACCAACTTCACCCAACTCACCCCCTCCAGCAGCTAGCCTCCTTTAGTTATACTGGGCTTCACACTGATTATCATCTTGCAGTGGGTCTAGGCAGTGATCCCTAGCTTTTGTGCAAGAAAATGGTCTCTGAAGCCTTCTCCCAAGTGTTCCTCCCCAGTCCACCCCCATCCTTCCTCCCAGGTTATCTCATATCTGCCAAAGCTTCCCCTTCACAGGTAGACTCTACAATCCAAGAGCAGCAGCCAGTGAGGAAGACATCACCACCTCCTTTTTAAGTAGGAAAGAATGAGTCATACAGATGAGTAGGCCTGGTAAGCTGTTTTCCCCAAATATACCTGTTTTCTGAACTTTCATATTTCTGTCAATTCTTTCTGGCTCTCAGGTTTCCAGTCTCTTTGTTATCACAGACTTCCCTTAACAGGAACTGTTTTCAAAGTTGCTAATGATCTCTCAATTATAAAAACTAATCATTTTTCCTCAATTCTTATCTTAATCTCTTTGCAGCATTTGACATTTTAAAAATTTTATTTATTTTGAGTTTTACAAATTTTCTTCATTCTTGCTTCTCTCCCCCCACCCCCCACAGAAGGCAGTCTACTAGTCTTTACATTGTTTCCATGGTTTACATTGATGTAAGTTGAATATGATGAGAGAGAAATCATATCCTTAAGGAAGAAAAATAAAGTATAAGAGATAGCAAAATTATATAATAAGATAATGGGTTTTCCCCCCTAAATTTAAGGTCTTTGGTCTTTGTTCAGACTCCACAAATCTTTCTCTGGATACAGATGGTATTCTATATCACAGATAGCCCCAAATTGTCCCTGATTGAATGAGCACTGATGAAATGAGAAAGTCCATCAAGGCTGGTCATTACCCCCATGTTGCTGTTGGGGTGTACAATGTTCTTCTGGTTCTGCTCATCTCACTCAGCATCAGTTCCTGAAAATCCTTCCAGGCTTCCCTGAATTCCCATCCCTCCTGGTTTCTAATAGAACAATAGTGTTCCATGACATATATATACCACAGCTTGTTAAGCCATTCCCCAATTGAAGGACATTCACTTAATTTCCAATTCTTTGCCACCACAAATAGGGCTGCTATGAATATTTTTGTACAAGTGATATTTTTACTCTTTTTCATAATCTCTTCAGGGTATAGACCCAGTACTGGTATTGCTGGATCAAAGTGTACGAACATTTTTGTTGCCCTTTGGGTGTAGTTCCAAATTGCTCTCCAGAAAGGTTGGATGAGTTCACAGCTCCACCAACAAGCATTTGACATTACTGACTGCCCTTTCCTCCTGGATACTCTCTCCTCTCTGAGTTGGACTGTTTTCTTCCTACTCATGTGGGTAGGATTCCTTTTCAGTCTCCTTTGCCTGATCATTATCCAGATTATGCTTCCTAACTGTGGGTATCCCCCAAAGCTTTGTCTTGGAATGTTTTCTTTAATCTTATTCCTCTCCCAGTACTCTACAATAGAGTGATTATGGATCTCCTTGATGATCCTCAAACATCTCCTTACTGGTTGTGCACCATGTTTGGAACACTCTTCCTCCTGTATTTACCTCTTTACTTCCCTAGCTTCCCAAGTCTCAACTAACAGCCTACCTTCTGAAGGAAATTGTTCTCACTATTCCTCCATCTTAATGACTTCCCTCTGAGATTATCCTCAATTTATCTTATATATATTTTGTTTAAACATAGTTGTTTGTATGTTGTCTCTCTCATTAGATCATGGGCTCCTTGAGGGCAAAAACTGATTATTATTATTTTTTTTTGCCTTTCTTTGTTCCCCCCTTACACTTACAACAGTGCCTAACACATAACAATTGTCAATAAATACTTGATGATTAGAGTCTTCTATCGCTTCATTTTCTTACTCAATGGTCTTATCAGCTCCCAAGGGTTCATTCATCATTTCAATGACATTAATTTCTGGTTCTATACATCCATCTTCTATCTCTCTCCCAAACATTTTCATCAATGCTTTATCTGTCTAGCTAAGTTATCTCAATAAATTCCTATAGCACATTTCAAACTGGATGGATACACTATATCTCAAGTTCAATATGTCCCAAATTAAACTCATTATCTTTTCCACAAAATCCATTCCTTTTTTGCAGGGAATCACTTTCCTTCCAGTCACTTAGGTTCACAAGCATGGTGAAATCTTTGATTTCTCACTGATAAGCCCCATATCTAATCACTTTTTAAATCTTATCATTTCTACCTCCATTCTGTCTCTTAAACCTAATCCTTCTCTTTCCTCATTTAATTACCACTTCTGTTCAGGCATCTTAATAGATGAAATATTTCAATAGCCTCCAAAAAAGTCATTCTTCAAACTTTTTCTGCAGTCAATTTTCTACTTAGTTGTCAAAGTGATTTTCCTAAAAATTGACTCTGATCATGCCATTCCCCTACTCAGTAAAGTCTAGGGCCTCCCTATTGATATTAAGATTATTTCAACTTTATGTCATCCTTTGTTTGTTTTGTATGTTTTATAATGTACATAATTAGTAGGGTGTTAGAATATGAATATAATACCCCCTTAGATGGTACCCCATAAGATAGTCCTGTGCTGCATGCATCACTCTATATAGTCACACAAGACAAGAGACATGATTCCTAATTATTAGAAAGAATGCTGAGTGAAATTTTATGTACCTGAAGAAAGGACTTATAAACTAGATATAGATATTCTGGGGGAGAGTCATATGGAAAAAAGGTACTCCATGGAGGTAGCAGAAAGAAAAAGACTAAAAAAATCACAGACAAGTATATGAAGTCAAATCCATCATATCATGTCTCTGAAGTTGCTTGACATTTTAGAGACTACTGAGAATGAACTTCCTTGGGTGAGATTGTTTCTCTCTCTTTGATTAATGGGGGAATCCTATCTCACTTCCAAATATTGAATTCATCCAATCTTGAGAATTCTTAGATATATTCTTATTGAAACTTCTCTGATTTCCATTTGCTGTTTTGCTTAGATAAATGATTTACCCATTATTTGTGATTTGTGGTAGGCTGTTTGTTTTGGTAGGAAAGGGCTAAGCTGGCCTGTGGAAGCTAAGGGCTAGCTTCCTCATTAAGAGTCATGAGAGATAGTGTCCCTTTTATCTTGAATTTCATCCCGGTAGTCTAGAAAGATATTTGACATGTGGTGGATACCATCTAGCCCAATACTCCTTTTGGAGACAGGCAAGCCACAACCCTTTCCCCACTCCCCTTAAGGCAGAAATTGAAGCCTCCTTCAGACAGAGGGAGGTCACATTCCAGGGATATTTCCATGCCACTTGTGAATCAACCATCATATGTATGTACATATATAAATGTACATATATAAACCTCTAGTATAAAATATTTTTAAACACGTTCCCCAATAAATGTATATTTATCAATTTATAAATTATGTATAGATAAGATACATATGTGTGAGGCTGTCTAATATATTATATTACATATATAATTATATGTCCTATTCAATTACTAAATAAACATCTATATATCTAATCTATATGTTAGACAGTCCCACATATATTTATATTTAATGTCATATACAATTGTATATATAATATTCAGTTGATAAGATATATTTATATATCTACTCAATGTATATAAAATATATGAGAAAGTCCCATATACATATTATTTTACCTACATATAATTTGGACAGCTAGGAGGTGAAAGTGCTAGAGCACCAAGCGTGAAGTCAGGAATACCTGACCTCAAATACTTACTAGCTGTGTGACAACAGACAAGTTACTTAACCTGTTTGTATCAGTTTCTTCATCTGTAAAGAGATTTGATGAAGGAAATGATAAACTACTACAGAATATCTTCCAAGAAGGGGAAAAATAAAAGGATCAAATGGGGAGCAGTTAGGTGATGAAGTGGATAGAACACTGGCTCTGGAGTCTGGAGGACCTGAATTCAAATTTGACCTCAGACATTTGATACTAGCTGTGTGATCTTGGGAAAGTCACTTAAACTGCAAAGGAAAAAAAACCAGAAAAAACCTCAAGAGTCATACACAACTAAAAAATGATTGAACTCTCTCTCTCTCTCTCTCTCTCTCTCTCTCTCTCTCTATATATATATATATATATATATATATATATATATATATATATATATATATATATATGGGGAACATATCCAATATTCAAAAATCTTTTATACTAGTGGTACAAGTTCACAGATGTTTAGAGAATGCTGTTTTAGAAGTAGTTTACTATTTCTTCCTAATATACATACATATCCATTCCCCAAAACCATATGAATGTATAATGTATAATAACATGGACTTGTGCACATTTAAAAATACATACCTACATTTCTCCAGTTGTAAACATAAACATATATAGTTCATATATAATTGGACAGAAATTTACAAGCTCTCATGCCACATATATAGGTGCATACGAGTATTCACATAGACTCTGCTCCTCTGTGTCCTGTGTCAACCCAACTCTCCCCTTAACATATACATACTTAGCACTGAAATGATCTGATTTCCCATTTCCCACCAACTTCTACCATACCAACCTTACCCATGTCTATTTCTACACTCTCTCCATCAGAAAATTGGATTCCATTAGTGGAACTATTCTAGAACTTGATAGGCCAGTTTGGACCTTACCTTACCTGGATCCAGGTCTCCATAGGAATTTCAATCATATACATGACATGTTGATGTGCATCTCCTTCAGCAGTCCCTAGCCCCCCTTTTCATCTCCCTTTCATATGATTTACCCCCATTAGAATGTCAGCTCTTTGAAGACAGGAATTATCTTGTTTACATTGTAGCTACAGTGCTTAGCAGTATGGGTACAAAGTAAATACTTAATCAATTTTCTGTCCTCTCCACCTCTGACTCTTTTTCTGTCTCTCTGTTTCTCTCTGTGTTTCCTCTTTTTGCCTCTGTCTCTCTTTTTCTCTCTACTTGTCTCTGTGTCTCTTTTTCTTTCTCTCTATTTTTCTGTCTGTGTCTTTCTCTGACTGGCTCTGTCTCTCTAAATAGTTTGGGAGTCAGACTAAGTAATCTCAATTCAAGATGGCATTGAAGTTCAGAGGTTAAAAAAGGTCCTCTTGGGGTCTATTACTTATCACTTGCCCTCCTAGGTAGACTAGGAATTCCACTTCTCCATCTGTGTTTCTGTAGAGAATCAGAGGAGGACGAATACCTGAGAATGTGTGAAGAGGTATGCTTAGGCATCTGGGGATCCAGGGAGAGCAGTGAAGATGGAATGGATAGAAGAGGACCCTGGAGTAAAGGAAAGGGAGAAGGATACATGGTGGGATGAGGAAGGGAAAAGAAGAGATGATGGTGATGAGGAGAAGAATCTGGAGAGTCTGGGGAAGAAAATGAGGGAGGACAAAGGAGGGGAGAGAAAGAGGGCTGCTCTAAAAGAAGCTGTGCTCTTTTTGTGATTCCCTGCTGCCTCCCTCTTCCCCAGCTTCCCCTCCCCCTTGCCCAGCTACTTCCCCCTCCCCTCTCCGTCCAGTTCCCTCTCCCCCTTTCTCCCCTCCCTACCCCCATCAGGATCTGGGCCTGGTTTATTTTCCTTGAGAAGGCTTCCTGAAAGGGGAGACTGGTTTTCCTGACATATGAAAAGTGTCTCAGACTTCGTCTGACCCTTCCTGCTAAGTCCCAGCTCCAGGGGAGGGGAGTGTGTTTGACATGCAGTCACACACACATGTGGACATGTGAACACATATCTTGACACGCATTACAAATGGCTACTCTTCCTTGTGTTTGCAGCAGTCTAGCAAACTTTCATGCAGGAGCATGTATGAACTCATGGATCCATGTACCCACAAATAGAAAAATAAAATATATACCCATAAGAGCATGCTCATTTATATAAATGTATATCCTGTTACACACACACACACACACACACACACACACATACACGGTTTATTCTAGCCAATTAAGTTTTCCCCCTTCTGTTTTTTAACAATAGAGTTCACAGTAACATCACCCAAAGTGAGTGGTCCACAAAAACACTCCTGTGGAAGCTGGTAGCATGAATGTCTAATGTGGCCTGGAGCATTGAACATTCTGCCTTCTTGGCCCTCATAGGGAGGCACAGAAAGGGTGGAAACGGGCACGAAGAAGCTGGTTCAGAGAGACCACCCAAGGAGGTTGAATGAGTCTTCCCTCCTCCCCTGCTAGTGGGTGGGAGGTGGGATATCTGGATGGGGAATTGTGTCCTTATGGGCCCTCTTGACACGGGTCTCTGCTGTAGCCAGACAACCCATCTGTCCTTCCAGAGAATTCCTAGGAATACAGAACCCCCTCCCTCATTTCATGAGAATATCCTAAAAGTTCTAGGATATGAGATGCCTCTAGTGCTCTCTCTCTCTCTCTCTCTCTCTCTCTCCTTGAAAGATCTTGCTAGACTCTCCATCATCAACAATAGAGAGTGGAGACCTGCAGCTGTGAGAAATGATGGAGAGAGTGTAGGGCATGGGATGGAGGAGGTGGTGGAAGGGGAGAATAAGAATGGGGAAGATATAGACAAAGTTTCCACGGATGCTTCTAACCCTTAACCTCCTCTCCCTTTAATGAAGCCTAAACACCCCTCTGACTCCTTACCATCTTTGGGGCAGGGCTAGGGCCTGGAGAAGAGGCTCTCTCTTCTCTCCCCAACCCCCATTCCAGTCCAAATTCTCCTTTGGCTCTCCCAGGGAAATGAAGCATTCTCAGACTCCCAGACAGAGGGAGGAAGCAAGGGGGGGGGGGTGTTGCAGGGGGAAGGGAAGGAGTGGGGCCAGAGTTTGCACACAGGAGCCTTTGTGGGATTCCCAAGCGTCTTGGTGGAAACACTTCATATATCAAGTGTGTTTGTCCCTCCCCAGGGAAGAGGGGGAGGAGGAAGGGAGGGAGTTGGGGCTTCTACAGAAACCTGAATGAAGCCTGAAATAGGAAACACCATCGGTAACCTGAGCCCCCTGGAGGTGAGATTGGGGGTAGGGGTGAGTGGGAGGGAGACCCTTTCTTATGTTGTTGACTTCTCTCTAGTCTATGAGATATTTCAGAAATCTTTGACCTCCCTTCTCTCTATTTCATTGTTTCTCCTTTCTAGAGCCAGTCCTCCTCCTAACTCCCCCTCCCACCCTTCCTTCCTTTATTTCTGATCTCTCACCATTCCAAATTGCCTTTCCCTCCTTGGACCCTTGTTTCTTCCCCCTGCAACTGGCCCCTCTCTGCTCCCTCATTTATTCTCACATGCTCTCCCTGAAGTATATCCTTCCTGGTCTTTGGTGGGCAGTCCCTTTTGTTCAGGTATCTCATCTTGTTCCATTTCTCTTTTCCTAAATCCTGGTCTGTCAGCTGGGTCCTTCTCCCTCCACCCATACCTCTTATATGATTAACTTCATTTTGGGGTTGGGAGTCATAATCCCTGAGAGGATACAGATAGAAAAAGCCACCACCTACCTGACACTGGCTGAGGATTAGAATGGGATGCCGTGTTGGACTTTAACCAAGGAGATAAGAGGACAGAATCTGAGCATGGATGCAAACATTCCTACATTGTCTATCCTTTTTTGATATTCTGAGGGCCCAGGAATGCTAACACGAGAGGACATTCTCTAAACATCAAGGCAGCACAGTAAAAAGAGTGCCGGCATAGAGTCAGAAAAAAATACAAGTCCAAATCTAGCCTCAGACACTTACTAGCAGTGTGACCCTGGGCAAGTATGTAACTTCATTTGCCTCAATTCCCTCAATTGTAAAATGAAGATAGTAATAGCACCTGCCTCCCAGGTTTGTTGTAAGGGCCAATAATAGTTGTAAAGCCCTTGGCACAATGTCTAGTGTTCTATAATCTATACTACACATATAATATCATGTGTGATATTATTATTCACTTTTATTATTCACTGCCTAAAACTTGGAAGACACCTCTCAAGCATCTTAAAATTTGTGGTGAGGCTTTAACTTGAAAGTGGACAGTTGGAAGATATCCCATCCTTATTACCATAGGAAGTTTGAACTTTTACCAGGAGGGAGGATCTGACAGTTTTTTTAATTCTTTTCCCCAGGTCCCCCTAATCACTGTACAGATATACCTTGTTTTATTGTGCTTCACAGATATTGCTTTTGTAAAAAATATAATAAATTGAAGACTTGTGGTAATCCTTTACAGTAAGTATATTGGTGCCATTTTTCCAATAGCATGAGCTCACTTTGTGTGGCTATGTTTCATTTTTGGTAATTTTTGCAATATTTCAAACTTTTTCATCATACCATTATTATTATTACTATTATTATTATTATTATATCTGTTGATCTGTGATCAGTGTTTTTATTATTCTTATTGTAACTGTTTTGGGACACCAATAACCATAAGCATATAAGATGCTTAATTTAAGCAATAAATATATGTGTTCTTACTACTCCACCAAACAGTCCTTCCCATCTCTCTCCCTCTCATCTGACCTCCCTATTCTCAGAGCTACAACAATATTGAAATCTGACCAATTAATAACTCTACAATGACCTCTATGTACAGAAAAGTGGTGCAGTGGAAAGAACTTGGGGTCTGGAACCAGAAAGACTCATCTTATTGAGTTCAAATCTGACCTCAAATACTTCTTATCTGTGTGACCCTGGACAAGTCACTTAACTCTATTTGCCTCAGTTTCTTTAACTGTAAAATGATCTGGAGCAGGAATTGGCAAACCATTTCAGTATCTTTGCCAAGAAAATCCCAAACGGGATCATGAAAAGTTGAAAATGATAAAAAAAAAAGACTTAAGAACAAGCAAAATCAATGGCTTCTGAGTCTTCAAATAAAAGGAAAAGTCAATTTTATGCAGTAAATTTTATTGTTGTCTTATTTTAAGAAATTACCACAGCTAACTCAGCCTTCAGCAACCACCACCCTGATCAATCAACAGTCATCAACACTGAGGCAAGACCTTCTACCAGCAAAAAGATTATGGCTCCCTAAAGGCCTAGATGATAGTTAACATTTTTTTCAGCAATAAAGTAGTTTTTAATTAAGCTTTGCACCTTTTTAGACATAATACTATTGCACACTTAATGGATCACAATATAGTATAAACTTAACTTTTATATACACTGGAAGAAACAAAAAATTTGTGTGACATTGCTTTATTGTGGTATAGAACCAAATCTACATTATCTCCAAGATATGTCCTCTCATGTTAGCATTCCTGGCCCCTCAGAATATCAAAAAGGCTAGGCAATGTAGGGATGTTTATATCCATGCTCATATTCTGTCCTATCTTATCTCCTTGGTAAAGTCCAACATGGCATCCCATTCTAATCCCCAACCAGTGTCTGGTAGTGGGAGTGGAACCAGGCTTTAAAAATGACTCCCATTAACTCAAATACCACCAAGATATTTGAGGGACCTGGGTACTCCATCAAATTCAGGCTGGAAGTAAGAATATCAATCATTTATCTATTCCTCTAATACTGGTCAAGGTGAATAGGAATGAATATCAGGAAATTATCCTCTATTAGATTTCAAAATATGGGAAGGATTTGGGGAACAAAGTTCTATTTCAAATGTGCTGGGCCAGTTAGAAATAAAGTCAGAAGGGAATGATTAGATTAAGACATTGCTAGTCAAGTTTGTTTTTGGGGTCCTTACCTTTATAGGAGGCATGGAAGAGATTGAGGGATAGAAAGGGAGAGGAAATAGGGGGTGAGGTGATTCAGAGAGGAAATCTGAAGAAGGGTATTGAAGCTAATCTGGACTTAGTCTTTGAAGACTGAGGTTCTAGAGTCATAAGAAATTCTTCTCAGAGCAATCTTTCCATTTCCATTTCTTGTGAGAGAAAATAACCAATCAAACAAGAAGTGTTATTCAACATTTACTGTGTACAAGACACTGTGCTAAACAATGGGGACACACGTACAAAAAAATTCCCCCACCTCCAGGAGCTTACATTCTAAGGTGGAAGAAAGTTTGTTCATACAAAATAGGCATATATAAGATATGCACAGAATAATTTGGAAGGTAACTTTAAAGAGGAAGACACTAGAAGCAAGGATGATAAAAATCTATTGCAGAAGGGATGATTCAACTGAGTCTTGAAGGAAGCAGGAGCCCGATAGATGATAGAGGATTCACTCTGCTGGAGAAGACAGGAAAGATCACAGAGAGGGGATTGGCCTAGGGAAGGATAAGGCCTATTTCTTTGTCAAAGACTGGGGGAAATGAAGAAAGAGGTTGGATTAGAGAAATGAGTTCAAGTGATTTTGAGATGAAGGAAAGAGAAGAGGATAAAACTCACATCTAATGGCCAACAGTTTCCCAGGAAAGTAGGAGATAAGATGTAAACTGATGAAGAGGTGGAGAGGGATGTTGAGAAAAGCTTGAGAATAGAAGAGAAGGTTTGGAAAGGTTTTTGTGGGAGTGAGAGAATCACTTAGGAAAGACTGAAAGGGTTGTCTTGCTTAAGTGAGGGTCTAGTTGAATCAGGATAAATTTATAATTTAAATTTAATTTATTTTTACATCAAAAAATAATAACAAAAATTTCTGAAAACATGCATGCATAGTCTAGCAAAACAAATCCCCACACTGACCATATCATGTCTTTCTTTGCTTTTAAAGTTCATTACTTGGCAGGAGGTGAATAATATGTTTCATCTTCAGTTTTTGGGACTTGTTCTCAGCTCTAAAGTCTTTCACAATTGTTTTCTCTAAAATTTTATTGCTAAAACAGAAAAATATTATACACATGAATAGCTATTTTGAATGATGATCAACTATGATGGATTTGTTCATTTAAGCAGTACAATAATCAAAGATAATATTAAAAGACTTATGATAGAAAAAAACATCCATATCCAGGGAAGGATCCATGGAGTTTAAATGCAGACCAATGCTTTTATTTTTAAAAGTTGTATTATGTTTTTTCCTCTCTAATTTTTTTCTATTTTGATTTATTCTTTTTTCATAATATGATTAATATGGATCTATATTTAATATGGTTAGATATACGTAGCTTTTATTAGATTGCTCTCTGTCAGGAGGATGAAGAAGGGAAGGGAAGGAGGAAGAAAAATGTGAAATTCAAAACCTTGTTAAAAAATGATTATTGAAAACTACTGTTGCATGTAGTTGGAAAAATAAATAACTAAAATATTTTTAAAAAGAAATAAAAACCAACCAATAAAATAAAATGTAGTATTATATAAATTTTCTAGTAATTCTATTCATTTTATTCTGCAATAATTCAGAGTTCTTTCCATTTTCCTTTGAAACTATATTTCATTATTTTTTATGACAAAATATATTCCATTACATTCACATACAATAATTTGTTTGATCATTTCCCAATAGGAAGATAGATTTCAGTTTCTAAGCTTTGGTTATCACAACAACAGATGCTGTAATTTTTCTTTTTTTTGTATAAAAGTTCCTTTTCTTCCTTCTCTGATTTCTTTGGGGTATGAACCTATTAGTGCTATATAGCTGGGTTAAAGAGCACATATAGGGGCGGCTAGGTGGCGCAGTGAACAGAACACCGGCCTTGGAGTCAGGAGTTCCTGGATTCAAATCCGACCTCAGACACTTAATTACCTAGCTGTGTGGCCTTGGGCAAGCCACTTAACCCCATTGCCTTGAAAAAAAAAATAAAGAGCACACATAGTAGTAGTAACTTTGAGGGTACAATTCCAAATTACTTTACAGAATAACTGGACAACTCAATTCTTATTGATTGAGAATAACAGTGTCTGCTATTTTTTCCACAGCCTTCCAATATTTGTCATTTTTGACAATCTGATGGGTAGGAGGTGGAATCGCAGAGTTCTTTTAATTTGTGTCTCTCTAATTATTAGGAATTTAGAACATTGTATACATATGTACTAGAAATACAAAGGATAGTGTATTTCTTCCTGTGAAAGCTGTCTTATTAATATCTTTTGACTATTTATATACTCTTATAAATTTAAATAAGTTCCTTATGTATTTTGAGTATGAGACCTTATTAGAGAAATTTCATGTACAGTTGTTTTTTCCTCTGTTTACCTATTTACCTTTTCTATAGTAGATTTGCTTGGGCAATAACTTTTAAATATTCTATAAACAGTATTTTTCATTCTAATAAAATCCTTTCTATCACTTACTTATACATATAAAGAGATGAAAGGTAATTTCTCCCTTATTCCTCTAATTGACTTTCTATTATATTAGAATAAATAAGATGAATTTAGAGTATAGGACTTCTAATAGCTCTGTTCAGCAATCTAGGGGGTAGGAAGAGAGGAGCTGAATGTTGGGAACAATCCAGAGCTGAGGTTTGGCAAAAGATTAGCAAGTTATGATAGGGGGAGGAATTCACGAGCAGAAGATCATGTAGAGCTGAAATGGCAAATTCTGAAAGCTGGAGGATGGGTTGAAAAGAAGATTAAATCCAGGAAATCAAGTAGGAGGCCACTGCCTAGTTCAGGGAAAGTTGATAAAGTCCTGTATGGGGTAGTAGCTGGGAATAAAAATAATGGGTTAAATCAGAGATGGTGAGGAGGTAGAAATGCCAATATTTAGTTCCTGTGGTGTGAGTTAGGAGCTGAGAATGACATTGAGGTTTTGGTTTGTAAGGTCCTTTTCTTCCTTCTTTGATCTCT
The DNA here is from genome assembly GCF_037893015.1 of Macrotis lagotis. Taxonomy (NCBI): domain Eukaryota; kingdom Metazoa; phylum Chordata; class Mammalia; order Peramelemorphia; family Peramelidae; genus Macrotis; species Macrotis lagotis. Next base: position 196,059,525 of record NC_133659.1, read on the forward strand.
TTGGGTTATGAGACTAGTAGTGCTATAACTTTGTAAAAGAGTACACAATAGTAGTAACTTTGGGGGCACAATTCTAAATTACTTCATATTGATTGAGAATAACAGTGTCTGCTATACCTGTTTTCTTGCAGCCTTCCAATATTTGTCCTTTTGAACAATCTGAATGATTGGGAGAATTGTGAATTCTCAGTAATAACAGAGGTGTTCAGGAGTATGTCTGGGGGTAAAGATAACAAGTTTAGTTTTAAACAGTTGAGTCTAAGTTGCCTATGGAAAATCCAATTTGAAATGTCCAAGAGGCATTTTATAATATGGAACTGAAGCTCAGGAAAGAGACAAAGGTTGAATATATGGACTTGAGAATCATCAGCATAGTGATAATTGAACCTATGCAAGCTGATGAGAAATATTGAAAAAGTATAAAGAGAACAGAGAGGAGGGCCTAGGAATAGAGCTTTGGGAGACATCTTCACTATGTGGGCATGATACAGATGACAATACAATAGAGGAAAGTCAGAAATGGGTAATCAAGAAGAAGGAGAACAATATCATAAAAACCGGAAAGCAGAGGGGTGATTAACAGTTCTGAATGCTAAAGAAAAGTCAAGAAGGATGCAGAATAGGAAAAGCCCATTAAGTTTGACAGATAAGAGATCCTTGGTAACTTTGGAAAAATCTGTTTCATTTGAAGGATGAGGATGGTAACCAGATGACAAAGAGTTAAAAAGAAAGGAAGAGGAGGGAAAAAAAACAGACAATGAGGAGAGGGTTTTTTTTTTAAAGTGAGATGAGGAGAGATACAGGATGTCAGTGAGGATAGTAGGATCTAGTGATTTCTTTTTTTTTTTAATGAGACATCAGCATATTTGTAGGCAACAGGAGAGGAAGCAGTAGATAAGGAGAAATTAAAGATTAGAGGAAGAAAATGATAATGGGGGGAATCTGATGGAGAAGATGGAGGAGGAAAGGATTGGAGAGTGCTGACAGATAGATTGACCTTGGCAAGAAGAAGTGCCACCTCTTCTTGGTTTATTCTTTGAGAATGAAGTTATTACGTATGATGTCAGAGGGATGGAAGATGAGGATGTGAAACAAGAGAAGTAACAGCTGCTAACATGCACAAAATGCTCAGAAAATATTACATGGAGCGATGATAGTAATTGGCAATTGATGAGCTATGGATGAATAGTCAATTACCCTATGTGCCAGGCACTTTGTTAGGCCCTGGAAATCCAAAGATAAAACTGAAATAGTCCCTGCCTTCTAGATGTTTACAGTGTTTTGGGGGGAAACAACATGTAAGTATACAAAAATATATACAAGTTAATTTTGAAATAGGAGGTACTAGCCCATGGAAGGTAACAGTGATCCTAAAGGTCCTTGTGATAATGTTGATAATGGTGACATTGTTGGTTTTGCTTTGGATGATGATAGTGGCGCATATATAGAACACTTACACTGAAGAGAATTCTGTTTGAATTGTGATAAAACCTGGTCCCTGTCCTATTCAAGCCTATTAAGCTTATTAGCAGCCTGCTGGACACAGGTCTCTTCACTCTTTTTTTTAATTTTATTTTTTTAAGGCAGTGGTGTTAAGTGACTTGCCTAAGGTCACACAGCTAGGTAATTATTACTAAGTGTCTGAGATCAGATTTGAACTAAGGTCCTCCTGACTTTAGGGTTGGTGTTCTATCCACTGTGCCACTCTCCTCACTCTTCTAAGGCCAACCTTGCTCATTACTGGTTTGCCTCTTCATCTTGTTCATATCAATGCTCTCCACCACTTGACCTCTCCTTCCTCACTTTGGGGTTCCCCCCATCCTCTCAAGTCAAAAGTCAAAATTCTGCCCAAGATTCACCTCTACTGTAAAACTTTCCTTAACCACTTCCCTCCTCCACAGAGATCTCAACCACCTCTGAATGATCTTAGTGGTAGAAGGAAAAAAAGAAAGTGGTAAAGAAGGGAAAGAAAGAAGGGAGGAGAAAGGGAAGGAAGTGAAAAAGTCATCTAAGTGTGAGCCAGACTTAGAATCACTGGGAGTCTATAGAAGACAAAGAGAAAAAGCTAGAAGTTTCATGCCGTTTGACTAATATGACTGAAGAGAAGCAGAGAAATATTGGAACAGGTTTTCCCCTGGCATTTATGCCTCCATAACTGGTTCTGAGTCCCTCATTTTTGACACTTTACCTTCTCACTCAGGACATTTGGAAATGTTGAGAGCCATTATCTGGATCAGAATTAATCCTTCTGCATATTTAAAGTTCCTAGATTTGGCTTAGCCTATGACCATAGACACTCCAGCCTTACGTACCCTTGGCAGAGCCTTGTCCTTATCCTAGGCCATCAGACTTGGACCAGGCCCTGGCATTCTGTCTGCTGCTGCTGAAATGGCTAATTCTCTCTTGGGGGAGGGGGCATCCTCTACTCCATTCCCCTTCAGAGTACCATGCTAGAAGGAAGCACTGCATCAGAGGGCAATGGAGATGGGGTGGGAAGGACAGGTCCCCCACGCCCCTAGGACCACCCACCCTGACCCCTCCATCGATTATTAAAAACATATTTCCTGGGGATTAGCAACTATGTCAGCAATGTTGATCACTTACCCTCTGCCCAACTGATGGTTTTAATCACCAGCTGCTATTACATTAACATCACTAAGGAGGCTAGGGAGGGGTTCAGATGCAATGAGTACAGGAAGGGGAGACACCTGCTGTGCATCTCAACCAAAGGAACCACCGACAAAGGGGTGAGTTTGAGATACCCTCATTCTCCCTCCAGTTTAGAGGAAACTCCTAGGACACATTAGGACAAGAGCACTCTACCCTGTAGGGGGCCCCTGCATATCCACCCTAGCCCCATTCCAGAGGAGCAGTGGTGAGGATGGAAAATGTCTGTCTGGAACATCTTAGAATAGGAGCTATTTTGGGGGTGTCTCCACCTTGCTCCTCTGTAGAGCTGGGATAGTTTCTCTTCTCGCCAAACTCTCTGAGGCTCTGCCCTGAGGGTGGGGATAGAGAAATGAAGCCTAAGCTTTGGGGCCTCTTTCCAATATCCTGTGGCAAATAAGCTTAAAAGTCACCTTATTTCATTCTAGCAAAAACTAGGTGGCACAATGGCTAGCACATCAGGCCTGGATTAAGGAAGACTCATCTTCAGAAGTTTAAATCTGATCTCAGACACCTACTAGCTGTGTGACCCTAGGCAGGTCACTTAAACCTGTTTGCCTTAATTTCCTCATCTGTAAAATGAAAAGGAAATGGCAAACCCTTCCAGTATCTGCCAAGAAAACCCCAAGTAGGGTCATGAAGAGTCAAACTCCCATGAAAAACAAACAAACAAACAAACACAACATCCCACCCCCCAACCTCCATCTTTTCCTAATTGGGTTTGGATTTCATTGATCTAGAGGGTGTTGTTCTTGTTCATCTTTCATTCTCAAAAAAGACCAGTGACATCCCAAACACAGAGTGTGAATGAAATCAAAGTCACCTCTGTCTTGGGTTATTGAGTAGAGGTGATAGGAAAGATTAAGGGAAGCTATAGAGGCAAAACCAGGACTTAGAGGGTGGAAAGGAGACAGAGGAAAAGGCTAGGTCTATAATGAGGCAGACAGTGGAGTGAGGCTAAGGAAGAATCTCTTTTGGGGGGTAGGGGGAGGTGAAGGGGCCTTCAGAGAGCATAGGATAGAAATCTGATAGGACTTTAGAGAATCCCTATCCAGTCAACTCCTCTCATTTTACATATTAGGAAAGCTACTAAGAATTGTGGTAACCACTCCAAGTTTATATACAGTAGGAGATAATAAAGCTCTAATGTTCTTTTTTAATATGCCATACTTTCCTATGCCAAGGAGAGGGTGAGGTTCTTGCCACATCTAATGACCTAGGGACAATAAGGTCTGTTTCTCCCATGAAAGTGGGTGAAAGAAATGGCCAGAGAAGAGCATCATCTTAGTAAGACTTGACCTTAACCTTTTGCAATCAGTCGATTAACATCTGGTCCTTCCTGAATAGTTGCACCCCAATTCTTGCTTTCCTTCCCCTATTTCTTTCTTTGCTTTTCTTTCCCTTATGCCAGTGTTTTCAGAGTCTCTCCCATTTCCTTTGTTCTTGTTCCAAGGTAGCTTTGAGGCCTAGGGCTGGTTACCTTCCTTTCTCCATCAGGTTGACTCCTGTAGATTCTCCAACACCCCCTCATTGCAACCTGGACTTTTTTTCCTGGAGACATTTCCCAAAGAGTGACTGTCCTATGCTCCTGGGATAAGTTTCCTTCATCTTAAATCCTCCTTCCTACCCCCAACAGGTTTAGAGTAGAGGTGAAGATCCATAAGAAAAAGAAGACAAGGTATCACTTCTTACCTACTCTCTCCCCTAATTCCCTTGTTTTCAGTAGTTCTTGGCTTCTAGAGGGAATGGATACAGAAGGGGCAAATATAGGCATAGGATGAGGACAATGCAAACTTTCTCTGGTAAGTCTTAAGAGAAAGTTCAAGCTTAATGGGGGTAGGTTCAGTTAAAGAAGTTTTTTCTGAAAAAGAGGCCCTTGGGCAAAGGAATCATCTCCGTAACAGTTGATGTGGGTGGAAGTGCTTTAGAGTTAACAAAGAACTAAGACTTTTGGGATACCCTACACATTATTTATTTATTTATTTTTAGGGGTTTTTTTGCAAGGCAAATGGGGTTAAGTGGCTTGCCCAAGGCCACGCAGCTAGGTAATTATGAAGTGTTTGAGACCGGATTTGAACCCAGGTACTCCTGACTCCAGGGACAGTGCTTTATCCACTGAGTCTGAGTCACCTAGCCACCCCTCATTTTTTTTAGGTTTTTTTTTTGAATACCCTATATATTATTGATATTGGAGCTTCTCTACAATAATGTGATGAGGCGGAAGGACGGCACAGTGGATAAAGGACCAGTCCTGAGTCAGGAAGACCTGAGTTCAAATTCAACCTCAGATACTGTGTCACTCAAGGCAAGTTCCTTAAGCCTATTTGCCTCAGTTTCCTTATCTGTAAAATGGATTGGAGAAGAAAATGGTCAACTACTCTAGGATCTTTGACAAGAAAACCCCAAATGGATTGGATATGACTGAAAACTAACAACAACAGTATGGGTAAGATATTATTGTCCACATTTTGTTGATGAGGAAACCAAAATGTTTGGCCTGCAGTCATTCAGCTGGTAAGGGTACAAGAAGGTCTTTAAATCCAGGCTTTTGCTCGATCTAAGTCTGATACACACTTTCCAGTATACGGGATAGATTGCTTCTTACAAAGAAGAATTAGGTGGGGAGGAGCAGGGAAGTGGTGGTGGTTTGGTGGTAGGCAGAGAATAGGTGTAAATAGTTTTAAAAAAACCAACTATGAGAAAAGAAAAGGTAGACATAAACTGGGGAGGGGGTTCTAAGGCATTCTGCAAACCTGCACATCTCTGCTAGGAGGTTATTAGAACCACTGCCAACTTCTGAGCAGAGAAGGGAGGGAGCTCCCTATTCTGAAGTGACCCTGAGGTCTTGGCTCAGCCCCAGGGAGGGCAGGCAACCCAAGAGAAAGGGGTACTTCAGGGCAGTTGCCAGGGTGACTGTCCTGTTTGCCCCATCTGCTTCCCTAAATGGGAGGCTCTGATTCCCAGAAGCCCCCACAGCCTTCTCAGGTCCACCCCACACAGTCAATGACAGCCGAGCCATCTCGGGAATAAACACCATATAAGAACAACCACCCCCAGAAACTCCAAAGTGGCTTTGATGTCCTGGCCAAGGGTTTTGACTAAACAAACTGGAAGCGATTTAGGCGGGGAATGCTGGCGGACTGTAGTTGGCTCTGGGGGATTGTGTAATCCGTGGTCAGGAGCAAGGGACTTTTTTCCCTCCTGCCTCCGGTTCTGACTGTCTCAGGATCACAGAATATTAGAGCTGGAGTAAACCCCTTTATTTTAGAGAACAATAAACTGAGATCCAGAGAGAAGAGAAATCATATTCAGTCCTCCACTCTAACAGGAAAGTTGGATCGGCTAGGAATAACCTCTCAGAAGTCAACTGAGTATAATAAAACAAAACAAAACAAAAACAAAACAAACAGCACCGACTGGATTCAGAAGACCTGATTTTGATCCTGCCTCTGATGTTTACTACTTGTATTACCTTGGGCAAGTCAATTAACTCCTTAGGCTTCAATTGTAAATGAGAGGCCTCTGACTTCCCTTCCAGCTCTTGAGTTTATGATGAGCAGTCAACCAAAGCCAGACCACTAGATGGAAGGTTTTAAGGGTTTAGGCACTTCTGTTTTCTTTCCACTTTGCCTTCTACTCACCTGGCCTGGAAAACAACAGCAGAGTTCCATGCATAAAACCTGACCTAAATACCTCATTACCCCTAGGAAAGAAAGAAACATTTCTTAAGCTTGTGCCAGATACCATGCTAAGTCCTTTACAAATATCTCACTTGATTCTCTCAGCAATCCTGGGGTAGTTGCTATTATGAGCCTGAGGCAGGATGAGAAAACTAAGGCAGAAAGAGGTTATGTACGTGACTTCTCCAGTGTCAAAAAGTTAGTAAATGTCTGATCTTGGATTTGAATTTGGGTCTTTCTGACTTCTGACGCACTATTCACTGAAGCACTTAGATGTCTTGTTATTTCCATGTGGGAGAGTAGGATTGTATTGCTGAAATGTTTTTCAAGCACCAGACTTTAATTTCCAATAATCCACCTCCACCCTGAGTACTTTGCCCTACATCCCAGAAGCTAGAAGCATTTTCAAGTTTCTTCAAAAGTATTAACTGATGTCTGTAAACAAATCTTGGCCCAAACTGAAACCTTGAGCTTTTGAAGACAATACCAGTAGAAGATAAACCCTGACAAGTCCCACCAAATCTAAGAGGTGATTTGAGGACTAATTAATCAACCAATCAACAAACATTTATTAAGAGCATATTAGGTGAGCTCTGAAGATAGGTAAAACTCATATAACTTTTATAGGAAAACCGGGGTACCTATCTTATCTTGCATTCACATTGGTTGGTGGACCAGTCCCCCAAAGGACAGCTAGATCTGGCTTCCTCTCCTTAGGTTTCCAGAGAAACCCTAAGTGTATGAAGATTCTTCTAATGCTATTAACTTTACTTCCCATCCCCATTCTGGTGAGTTATTTCCAATATCAATTGTTAGTTATGGTTATTTTTCCCCCAATATCATTGATTAACTTAGTAATTAGCATCTCACTATCATTTACTAGTTAACATCAGTAGCTTTTAGAAGAAATCTTTACTGAAAAGATGTAACACTATCCACAAAAGCACCCCAGACCAGGGGCATACTTTTCTCTATATTACCTCAGTCCCTATGGAGAATAGGTTCAAATTTAAAGAAATTTCTACAAATTATTCTCTCCATCAAGCTTATTTCCAAATGTGTTATCACTCATGAAAGGAGATACTCATTTGCTTTGAGGACAAGAAGTCTCAGATGGAGGACTGGATCCCTCAGGCACTCCTCCAGACTGTGTGGGAACCCTACATGGCTTATTAGTTAATATTAAATAACAATGAATATTTATTAACAATGATTATTATTATTATTAGGAAGTTATTAGAGTTCCCTTCCATGGACTCCTATCCCTGGGCCTTGTGTAACTTTCCTCCCAACCTTTCCCTTTCAAGGTGACTGGTAATAGCAGGGGTTTCAGGGGTTTCAGGATCTCCCAACCCAGGTCCCAAGTTGTATAAAATACATGGCATCTATATTGTTTTCGTCTTCATTATATCCATTCATTTCTATTTTTAGGTAAAGGAATATTGTAAATATTTCCATGTGGGAGAGTAGGGTTGTATTTCCAAAATGTTTTTCAAGCACCAGACTTTAATTTCCTGTGTTGAAAGTGGGCCTTGAACCCAGGTCTCCCTGAGTCTGAAGCCTGTGAAGCTCTTAGAGCTTAGCTAGGCATCAAAGGTCTTCATTTTTGAAGAGGACTAATTACATCAAAGGTAGTGTCTTTGTGAATTGGATTTAAGTGAGACAAAATTGTGAAAAATCATCAGGGAGTTTAGCAGAGAAAGGAAGCAGATATTGAAGGATAATAACCAAGGGGGAATGTTTTGCTCAAGTAAAGTTTTCTTTTGAGGACAGGAGAGACATGAATGTTTGTAGGCAGAAAGTAAGGAGGCAGTTTATAAGGAGAGATTGAAAATTAGAGAGAAGGGAGATAGGCAGAGAAGGGAATCTCTTGAAGAAATTGGAGAGAATTGGGATATAGGATGCAGATAGAACACAGTACCCTATGAAGAGGGGAATTGAACCAAGACTACTTGTCTACTGCTCTAGTCTGCCCTTCCCTCAGCCATGCAAGACTAACCTAAACCTCTGCCAGTTATGTGGGATCAGGCACCAATCCAATTTATACCCTCACACCCACCTCACCTCTCCAGGACAAACAGGCAAGAGAGACTAAGGCCCTACACCTCTGGCCCTTGCCCAGCAATAACAGCCGTTGGAGATACTGAGCTTTAGTTTTCATTTACCACCCACTACTATCCCTATGGCTAACAATTTCCCATCACCTGTTTTTCTGCCTATCTTTATATTAATCAATCACCTGAAACATAGGTAAAAGTTATCTTCAACCCTCACCTCTTATTTTTAAAAGATCTATTTTCAATTAAAAATCTATTTCATTTAAAAATCCCATTTCTTCTTTTCCTCCTATATTTAATTAAGGGAAAACTACAATCCACACCCTAAGTCTATCACCTCTTAGGAGGCAGATAGCACATTTCATCATCTACTTCCTGTTGTTTCCTCCTCAGTCCTAGGTCTTATGGAATTCCTTTTCCATAATGAACAAATTTCCCCTTATCCTGAACCTCTGTCTTTCACAGTTCCTTACTGAGAACTGACTCCCCACAGAGAGCACAATATTCCTGGCCCTCCTCTCCATCACTGGCTATACTTTCAATGGAAATCTGGGGGCAGCTAGGTGGCACAGTGGATAAAGCACCGGCCCTGGAGTCAGGAGTACCTGGGTTCAAACCCGGTCTCAGACACTTAATAATTACCTAGCTGTGTGGCCTTGGGCAAGCCACTTAACCCCGTTTGCCTTGCAAAAAACCTGAAAAAAAAAAAAAGAAAATCTGTGACACACTGGTCCTAAAGTGAGAATCAGACTACTCCTTGCCCCTAACTGCTACTTTCAGACCAATTTTCCTCAGCTATAATCACTCAATATCTTCTCCTCTTTTAAGGAGTTCACAGTATCAAAATTCTCCACTGGATCCAGATTAAGGTGATTGTTGGATACTGACCCTCAGGTTATTCTCCCTCCTATCTTATGCACCTCAGCCCTTGGCTTTCTGTCTTCCTATGTCTGCCCTTATACCAAGGACTTTAACATGTAAGTTGACTTTGCTTCAAACTTCCTAAGTGAGCTTAGATTCTGTGATCTATTCATTTTACCTCAGCCACACACACCAAGGATGGTAGCATCTTGGATCTTACCATTATTCACAGTGTTCCAGTTCCCTAATTAAAAGCTGATATTCATCTATCTGACCAGCACTTAGCACGGTGTCCACGGTTGGACACACTGTAACTTGACCCCTACATAGTAATGTTATTTTCGTTCTCTTCAAGAACTAAGGACATGGGGCGGCTAGGTGGTGTAGTGGATAGAGCACCGGCCCTGGAGTCAGGAGTATCTGAGTTCAAATGTGACCTCAGACACTTAATAATTACCTAGCTGTGTGACCTTGGGCAAGCCACTTAATCTCATTTTCCTTGTAAAAATTAAAAAAAAAAAGAACTAAGGACAACAATAGCATGGTACATCGTAGGCACTTATTAATATTGGTTGATTGTTTGACCATAACTTCCTATTATTTCATCTCTTTCTATGCCTCACCTCTCTGTTTCACCCACATTGAGATCTCCACCCCTCCAAACTTATTCTTCCACCCCTCAGTACTTAATCAGACCATTACTCTTGCTCTGATTTCTCTTCCCTTTTTCTTCAATCTTGACCCTGTTAGTAAGCCAATCCAACATTATACTGTCCTTTACTCTAGAATCCCTTGCCACCTTGACCTATTTGATGCTCATCTCTTGTCAAACCTCTGCTCCAGATTCCTCCCACCATCTTCTTCTGAAGATACTCATAAGCTAGTGATAGAACTGAAGAAAACTTCACAGTATTACTAATTTAGGTACATTATAAATTTATATTATCTAACTCACCTGGCCTCTCACTGTAGTATTGTCCCCAATTGATTCTCTGGCTCACTCCCTCTTCACAAAACCTTTTCCAAACTTTCTCTTCACTCCTCAAGAATCCTATACTTTCCCTTCTCCACTCTCTCTCTCTCAGATAAGGATCTGGCCTCTTACTTTACTGAGAAATGTAAGCCCTTTTATATGTGTTCCATATTCTCTTCATCTCAAACCACTTGGCATCATGCCCCCATATTCTGTTTTCCCCCAAGAGATGGTACTTTGACCCAAAGGTGACCCTTCTTCTTTCCAACATCATCCCATCTTATCTAGCAGATTCTGACTTTTAATTATTCCCTTCCCTCTCGTTAATATTCAGCTTCTCCCTATTTAGTGGTTACCACTCCTCTATTATCTTCAAACATGCCCAAGTCTTCCTCAATCTTAAAAAAAAACCTTCACTAGGTCTCAAATTATCATACTAGATCTCTTCTCCCTTTCTTAGACTCATAGAGAAAATTGTCTGCATTCTCTTTTTCTACTTCCATCTCTCTTTTTACTCCTCAACTCTTTGAGTCTGGTTTTTGACTTCACTACCAGTTGAAACTACTCTCTCCAATTACTAATGATCTCTTAATTGCCAAATCTACTGGCTTTTTTCAATCCTCATTATACTCAACCTCATTTTGAACACTGTTAACCACCCTCTCCTGGACACCCACTCCCCTCTAAGTTTTCATGACCTTACTCCCTTCTGTTTCTTCTCTTCCCTGTCTAACTAATCCCACTCAATCTCTTTTGTTGATTTATTATCCATATTAAAACCCTGAGGTTTGGGTGTTCCTCAAGGAGTTATTCTATTCTTTTATTTATATATTCTTCCTCTTTGTGAATTCATCACTTCTATGGCATTAATAATCACCCTTATGAAGATGATTCCTAAATCTATACACCTTAGCTCAGTCTCTTCCCTTCAATATTACATCACCAATTGCCCATCAGATTTATTCAAACTGAATGTCTGAGAGATATGCTAAACTTGGCACTTTCCTCAGCTCCTCACTTCCCTTATTCCACATACCAAATCAACTGTCAATTTTTGCTGTTTCTGTCATTTCTTCTCTGTTGTCTTTTACCATCTTAGTACGGGGCTCAACAACTCTCACCAAGGTTATTGTAATAGGCTTCTAAATGAGTTCCCTGACATAAGTCTTTCTCCATTATTCATCCTATACAGTGCTACCAAATGATCTTCCTAAGCATTGATATGACCATGTCCTTGCAATGACTGGCCAATGTATTCTTTCAGCTTCATTGGACATCACTCTCCCCTACCCCCAAATACACATTTTGTCATGTAACCAAACTGACCTATTTCTCACACATAATACTCCATTTCCATCTCTATGCTTTTTTATTGACTGTCCCACATATTCAGAGCTCTTATTTTTGTCTCATAGAGTCTTTCCTTTCCAGGTGAAACTCAACCTTTTCTCTCAAACTAATATATATATATATGTATATATATATATATATATATATATATATATATATATATATATGTACTTGTATTTATTCTGTATGTTCTTGTCTCCTTAAATGAAATGTGAGCTCCTTTATTTATTTTTAAGGTTTTTTTTTTTTTATGCAAGGCAGATGGGGTTAAGTGGCTTGCCCAAGGCCACACAACTAGGTAATTATTAGGTATCTGAGGCCGGATTTGAACTCAGGTACTCCTGACTCCAGGGCTGGTGCTCTATCCACTATACCACCTAACCGCCCCATGTGAGCTCCTTTAGAAAAGTGTTTATTTCATTCATTATATTTGAGTCCCCATCCCCCCAGTACAAGTGACTGACTAGCACATAATTGACACTTAAGAAGTAATTGTTGATTTATTGATAGACTGATTAGAGGTGCTAGACTTGATGAAGAGAAGGCCCATCCTTAATCAGAGACTGAATTAAAGGAGGAAAGAGTGGGACATGATGTCAGAGGGGTGTGAGATAAAGAGAAGGGGAGAAGAACAACTAGGCTTTAGTTGATAATCTTGAATTTTTTTGTATGTAAAATATGAGACCTAGTTTTAACTGAGAGGACTGTGGTGCTATGGAAGGATGGAGGAGAAAGAAAGTCTGGAACATCCAGGTAGAGAGTTGGATAAAGGATCAATAAGAGAAGAGTAGAAGGATTGCTTTCATCCTGGATGAGTCAAGTTGAAATTAGATAAAATGAATTTGTAGTGGGACCAATCAGCATAGTTTCATAACTCCTTCCAGTTCTGTTTTACAGTATGTGAATAGGAACAAAGGAGACAAATGATGGGAACAATCCAAGGTTGGGGTTTGGCAAGGTACGATCAGTGATTGGACAAAGGATTTAACAGATTGATCTGGTTAAGTAAGGGGTTCAGATTGGGAAAGGAGAAGAGTATAGCCTGTGCAGGCATAATGCCTAGGAAAGTATTTGGGAGTAGAAATATTTGATATTCTGATGAGAATGAAGAAAATGATTAAGGGGTCAAAGAGAAGAGGGAAATATGGAATGATAAAGGCTAGGGTTAAAAAAAGGAATTTCAGAGTTCCTATATTTGAACGTGGAAAAAATTTTTAGATGGCATGATCAAAAGGAATGAACCACATTATGAAGAGCTAAGGTAGAGAAGAGACCTTGAACAAAGGAACTGAACAGATTAGAACAGAACTTTATGTGAGATAATGTCAATAGGTATTCTGTAATCCTCTAGTATGAGGAAGGGAGAGGATAGAGTAAATCAGCTACTAAACTCAATGAAAGAGGAAGAAAAATGGCCTGGGAGATAGCACCAAGATCCAGATTGGATCCCCAAGGATCAACTAAGTCCAGCTAAGGTAGGGAGGGCTTGCTTTACATTTTGGTGTGGAAGGGATGTTCATATCAATCAAATGGAATATATTTTGAAATACTCAAATAAGTAAGAACAAGGGAACATACATTTAAGAGCATTTTTATAAATATCTCATTTGATTTTTATAACCCAAGAAGTAGAAGGTATTGTGATCTTTGTTTAATAGTTAAGAAAACTAGGCAAAGAGAGGTTGAATGATTTGCCCAGGGTAACACAGCTAGGAAGAGTCTGAGGCTGGACTTGAACTCAGGTCTTTTTGACCCCCAGCTCAGCATTCTATCCCTTATGCCACCCAGCTTCACCAAGCAGAGGAAAGAAAGGGTGATGTTTTCTCATTTGACTAATATGACTGAACAGAAGGGTCATTGACTAGTGTAATGGGAAAAAAATCCCACGATATGGGGGCTGGCTCAAGGGTGTTCCAGATTCAGTTTACATGGACTTGTGAGAGGGAATTGTTAAATTTTCATTGGGGGCATTTATACCTTGGAAACTGTCAAAAACTAGATATCAGGACTGGATTTATTGATTTTATAGACTGTCCAGCCTTAAGAAAGTGATGGTGAAAATGGTAACACTACAGATCAAACTGCATTTTTCTCAGGTAGTTATATATTCCCAGATAGTTATACATGTACCAGCATACTCCTGGGTTCAAATTCTATGCTTAATGCTTGTGTGTCCTTAGGCAAGTCATTTCTCTTCCTCTCAGATTCAGATTCTTCCTCTATAAAATAGAGGAACTGGATTTGATGGTTTCTAAAATTATAATCTTATGATCCCTCAGTTCCAGAGGAATTTGTTTAATGGCCTAAGGGAGTATTAGTCCATTGAATCAACACTGAAAACTAAATCATAATTGATTTCAGAGAATCTTGGGCTGAGTGAGGGTTGGGAGAACTATAATCAATTTTTGACTCCACCTAAAATGAGCTGCGTGACTTTAGGTTAAGACTAAATTTAAAAAATTGCTTAGGACATTGTTAAGCAACTTGCCCATGGTCAATCAGGCTGGATTCATCAGAGGTAGGGCTTGAATCATGGCCTTCCCCACACTGCCTCTCCTCTACTATATGTAATATGGCAGCTGAGCCCCATATTGTCAGCTCAGAAAGACTGTCAATTGCAAAATAATCACTGAGATTCATTGGAAGAGGGAGCTCTTTCATCTAGAATGTATGAAATCACAGGTCCAGATTTAAAATACGCACACACACACACACACACACACACACACACACACACACACCCCAACCCTTCAATCTTAATTACTGTTTTATGTCTAATCATCAGCCCTTTTCCTTGAGTAATAGGATCCTAAGAGAGCTGGTAGGATCTCTCTAGGCTGGAGCTAGCATCACAAAGGAAAACATACCCACAGTTGCTTATGCAGACAGATATACACTCAAGCATTTATATACATAAACACAGAGACACACCAACTTTTACACACACACACACACACACACACACACACACACACACATATATATCAGAAAATAAACCCAGATGCCTAGATGCACTCATCCTTGCAGAGGCAGAATCAGCATTCTAACAAAGGGACACAAATGCAGCCACACGCACACACTAACCCCCCACCCGCTCACACACACGCTTGCACACGTGGGCTCACAGGAGGCCTTGATGACTGCGTGCTTCAAGCTTCACCTCCCAACCCAAGCCTGAAAAATCTGTCTCCAATTATCTGGCCTGTGTTGGGAGCAACAGGAAATCCAGAGCTGCCTCTGTCTTCTGGGGGAAATGCTGGAATCCAGATCATTTCTCCATCATTCAGAAAACAAAAGCCTTCTCACCCTCCCTGCTCCCCTCTCTGCCTCAGAGTCGTAGGGGCAGGGGTGTGGGGGTGTAGAGAGCTCCCCATGGGGGTGAAAAGTGGAGGATATGAACAGGATGTTGGGCCTGGGGCCAAGGGTCCTTGAACCCTAGACTTCAGTGGCCCCCCCCCCTTCATCCCTTACAAAGCAGCTGGTTGTGTCTAGGGTCTGGACTCCTTCATTATGTATCAAGGCCTGTACTGTGGATCTAAGAGTCAAGGGTGGGGTGATGCACACTATTTACTTCTTTAAGAGAGAGAAAGGAATCTGCAAGTATTTATGAAGCTACCCCGAGTACTGGAGAGATAATGTCAAAAATATTATTTCTGCTCTCAGCAAACTCATATCCTAATGAGCATAAAAGAGGTATACCAAGGAGACAGAAGGTTAAGTCAGAGGTATAGATGTGTGGGTAGAGGCAGAACAGGAAAGGCCTCCTGTAAAAGATGAGATTTGAGTTTATTCTTTTTTTTTAAAGGTTTTTTTTTTATATAAGGCAAATGGGATTAAGTGGCTTGCCCAAGACCATACATCTAGGTAATTATTAAGTGTTTGAGACCGGATTTGAACCCAGGTACTCTGGACTCCAGGGCTGGTGCTCTGTCCACTGTGTCACCTAGCTGCCCCTTGAGTTGATTCTTGAAGGAAGACAGATAAAAGAGTTGATTCCTTCAGGCATGGAGACAGCCAGGTCTAGGAGAGCCAGGGTTTTAATTGGGAGCAAGAACAAAGAGACTGGCATCACTGGATTGTAGAGTGGGGAGGGTAGTCCATCTTCAGAACCCCTAGACCAGGTATGTCAACCTGTCAAAGGCCAGAGGGCACCCTCTGGGTCCATTCAAGTAGATTGCGTGCTCAGTAGGTGGTGTGAGTTGCATTATACTAATGAACGGATACTGAATTCTATATGCAACCCTTGAGGGATTTTTGTTGGGCAATGTGACCCAGAAGAGCTAAAAGATTGTACACTTCTGCCTTACACCCTTCAGACTAGGGTAGACCTAACTAACCTGAATCTGGCTATCCTTCCCTATTCTCAGAGAAAACACTCCAAAATCAATCAGCAGCTTTCCTATTCTTCCAAATGAACTGACTTTCCCAGGGCCAGAGATGGTTTCTTGGTATCCTCAGCCACAATTGTAGCTAGCATATTGTTGGCTTGTTGGCATCAAAGATCCATTTGGTTTCTTATGTGGAGAAGACATCCAACTTAAAGGGGCCTGTTGAGATCATCTCATCCATCTCTTAGTCTTGGAATAAATAGGTGGTTCTGAAGATTTTTCCATCCCATGACACACCCCACTTACTGTCAACACAAGCACTATTCATATTCATTCCCTGGCCACCCCAATCTCCATAAATCTTCTGTAAAACCAAGTCACCCCCCCCCCCAAGAACTGTGCAGAGCTCAGCAGCTCAGGTTTGGGCAATATCCTGTTTGAGAAACACTGAAACCAATCCAGATAGATGAACTATCCTCTTTCTCTTAAAGATCCCTAATAAAGGAGACTTTTTTCCCTTCCCAGTGTAGGAAGCAGCATTGTGTCTTTGATAGTGACCTAGCTTCAGATCCTCTGTCACATAAATGGTCGATACATCAGTGGGAGAAAGTCTTATACCAGGAGTTCACTATTCCAGTGAAATCACAGGTCCTAACCCATCCCAGTAGTTCTCTTTCTTTTGGAGAGTGTAGCCTGGGGGACTCTAAAGGGGAAGCTGGCTGGGGGTTAACTACACCTTTCCTTGGATCCATACATTAGGGATTGGAATGTACCCATAGGGATGCAGTAAATAAGAATGTTGTAATGGTAGTCAGGAAGACCTGAGTTCAAATTTGGCTTCAGATACTTTCAGATACTGCCTCAAATTCTTCATCTGCAAATTGGGGATAATAACCTTCCTCATAAGGCTGATTTGAGGACCAAATGAGATAAGATATATGTAAACACTAAATATTCCAATAAATAATAATAATAATAACAATAATAATAATAGCTATTATTATTAATATATAGAATATCCCTAACAGAATTCATAGGGTGAGTTCCCCCTCCCTTGGTTCTGGGATATTGCGTTTTCAAACAGATCAAACTTCCTGAATTTAGAAAATCTTCTTCCTTTATTAACCCCTTCTGATACTTGTTACTTTTTTTATTGGGTACTTTTAGCAGAAAGAGGTAAAGAAGAGAATAAGCATTTTTGTTTTTGTTTTTTAAATGCATTTTATTTCTTTCCAATTACATATAAAAACAATTTTTAACATTCATTTTTTGGGGCAGCTAGGTGGCACAGTGGATAGAGCACCGGCCCTGGAGTCAGGAGTATCTGAGTTCAAATCCGGCTTCAGACACTTAATAATTACCTAGCTGTGTGGCCTTGGGAAAGCCACTTAACTGCATTGCTTAGCAAAAACTAAAAAAAAACAAAAACCATTCATTTTTTAAAATTCCAAGTTCCAAATTTTCTTCCTCCTCCCTCCCTGAGATGGCAAACAAGTAAATATAGGTTTTACATGTGCAGCCATGCAAAACATATTTCTATATTTGTCATGTTATAAAAGAAAAACAAACCCAAAAAATGAAAAATAAAGAAGTAAAAAAACAGTATGCTTCAATCTTTAATCAAACTCCATCAGTCCTTTCTTTGAAGGCGGATAGCATTTTTCATGATGAGCCCTTTGGGATTGTCTTGAATTATTGTATTGCTGAGATTAGCTAAGTCATTCACAGTTAATCATCATATAGTATTATTTTTACTGAGCATAATGTTTTAGTTCTGCTCACTTTACTTTGCATCAGTTCATGTAAGTCTTTCCAGGTTTTTCTGAAATCAGAAAATCTTATCATTTCTTATAGCACAATAGTATTCCATTATTATCATACGTCATAACTTGTTTAGCCCTTTCCCAATTGATGGGCATCCCCTCAATTTCTAATTTTTTTTGCCAAGAGAATAAGCATTTAAACACAATCTACTATTTATTAGGTACTGTGCTAAATGTTTGTGTTTTTTTAAATAAATATTATTTCATAATAACTTCACAACACCCCTGTGAGTAGGTGCTGTTGTTATCTCCTTTTTATAGTCGAAGAAACCAAGGCAAACAGAGATTAAGTGACTTGCCTTGAGTCACACAGTTAGTGTCTAACTTCAGATTTGACCTAAATCTTCCTGATACCAGACCAAACTTTCTATGGCATCACCTGCTGTTTCAAACAACACTAAGGTAAAACAGGGTTTGCAGAGGTAGGGGGTAGAACACAGGGAAGAAAAGAATGACTGTAGATTCATTGGAATGATTGAGTTGCAAATAGTTTAAGTGAAATACTCTCCGCTAAAGGGGATTGGAGTCTCTCCCTCCCTTGAACTTTTAGCAATGAAATAATCTAAGATAAAAGGTTTTACTTGGAATCCAAGGCAGAGGGAAACTCATGCCAGGCCAAACAGAGAATCTCCTCTCTTTCCTTCCAACTCTTCAAGACCTCTCAGTCTAGAGTCTGAGGCTGAGATAGGACAGAGTTGTGGAAAGACGAGAGTTGTGGATTTGGGGGTAACATAATGAGGGAGAACCTTAGAGTGGGTGAGAAAAATCCATGGGAGGGGGTGGCTTGAGGAAACTAACCTTGTTCTCCCCAACACTAGAATATCTTGTCATGGTCATGGTCCCTCCAATTAACTTGGTATTTCCCTATGATGATTCTAGGTCAAGGCTATGAGTTCAAGCTACTTATCCTGGAAGAAAGAAAACAGGGAAGGTTCTCCATTCCCCAGGCCCCTAAGCATATGACCTATAATAGTCCATTGCAAGTTGTGCAGAAGTTTAGGAATCCAGAGGCACCCCCTCTTCCCAGGGGAATCTCCGTTGAAGTGTTTCCTGCCCACCCTACCTCCAAATCCCATCCCCACAGATCAATCTGCTAGCAGTTCTGAAGTCCAGTCAGAGGGATTTAATTTTCCTTACTGAGTGGGGTGGAGGAGAGAGGAGGTGGGGTGAGTCACAGTCTAACTATGTTATCTGTCAGAGCTATAGTTCCCAGAACTGGTCATGCCTAGGAAGGAGCTTCTTGTGGCTTGGAACTCTATTGGATGTTTCTTAATGATCCAAAATATGAGTATCACAGCTGTTGACACTCATCCCCATTCATCTTTTGCCCTTGCTGGGCCTCACAGTATATTGAAGGGGATAACTCTTATGTGAAGGTTCAAAGGTGGGAAAGGGGTTGAAATGGAGTGGGAGGGGGGCAGGTAATAGGGAACAATATTGTTTTTTCTTCCTCCCCCTCCTATAATCTGAACTGGGAAGTTCTAGGTGACAAAAGACTTGAAGAGAGAAAGAAACATTTGGGAAAAAGTCTACATAAGCTGGGAAGAGTAGAAAGGATTAGCTATGAGGGGTAATAAAAGATATTAAGGATCTTTGAGTGGAAGAAAGGCAAGACTGTCATATTGTTCGGTTGTGAACTACTCTTCCATGACCCCATTTGAGATTTATTGGTAAAAATATTAGAATGGTTTACCATTTCCTTCTCCAGCCCATTTTCCAGATGAGGAAACTGAGGCAAATAGATCTAAATGACTTGCCCAGAGTTACAAATCTAGTGAGTGTCTGAGGTAAAATTTGAACTCAGGACATTAGAGGAAGTTAATTTTAGCAACTCAGGGTGATAGAAGGGAGATAAGGAGGTGTTGTCATATCTCTGCAAAAAGGGATCAAATCTAGGACAAGGGCAGTATTGTGGGGAAGGAACAGGCAAGATGGGTGGAAATCCAATTACCATATTTATTAGTCCTAATGGGAATGCTTGTTGTTGCTCAGTCATTAATTGTGTCCAATTCTTCATGATCCCACGTACCATTGCACTCCAGGCCTTTCTGTCATCCAATATCTCTCAAAATCTGTCCAAGTTCATATTTATTGTTTCCATGACACTAGCCATCCTATCCTCTGTCACTCTTTCTTCATTTTGCCTTCATTCTTTCCCAACATAAGTGTCTTTTCTAATGAGTCCAGTGTTCTCATTATATGACCAAAGTACTTAAGCTCCAGCTTCAGTGTTTTATCTTCCAATGAATAGCCCTTAAGTATTGATTGATTTGATCTCCTTGCATTGAAGCCAGGAAGATGGGGGTTCAAAGTCCACCTAGTCCATTCCCTCAAGGGGTTTACATTCTAACAGGGAAAGACAATATGTAAAAGGGAACTAAAAAGGGTAAGTTCCTGGTCAGGGATAAGGTTGCCTAGTCTGTAGAAAGAGGAATGACTGGTTCTAGGGAAGAATTCACCTATGGGATAAGGGGCCTGCCAGATGGGAGAGTGGAGGTTGTTGAGGTGTGTTGGCAAAGGATGTTTAGTGACCCTGGACAAGTCACCACAGTGCTCAAGGCAACTTTCTAAAACTACTAGTTGCAAAGAAGATGCTAACCTGTATCCCCTATGAGCTAAGAGTGATTTTATGGGGGGGTTTTTTTGTTGTGTTTTTTAGATTTTTGCAAGGCAATGGGGTTAAGTGGGTTGCCCAAGGCCACACAGCTAGGTAATTATTGTGTCTGAGGTTGGATTTGAACTCAGGTACTCCTGACTCCAGGGTTGGTGCTCTATCCACTGCGCCACCTGGCTGCCCCAATTTTATGTTTTAAATAAAGTTTCATTGCACTTGAAAACATAAAAATCACTTGTAGCTCAGAGTTATGTAAAAACAAGTGATAGGTCAGTTTTTGTCCTTTTATTGTAGGATTTGACCTTTGTATTGTAGTTTGCTGATGGAGTTTAGGGAAATCTTTTTACCAATGGAATAACATGTCCAGCCCTGACTGTTGGAGAAGAACTCCCTTTCCCTTAACCCCTTGTAACGAACCCCATCCCTCCCCATCATCATATACACATACGCATTCCAATATACTCTTTTATCTATGCTATCTATGCTAAGGTCCCCTTCTCTGGACTTAAAAGTAATAACACATTCAAAAATTTAAAGCTTGCAAAACCTTACATTGCTTACCTCATTTGAGCCTCAAACCTCTCTGAAATAGGTGGTGGTGTTCAGTTGTTTCAGTTGTGTCTGACTCTCCATGTGATCCCATTTTGGGGATTTCTTGGTAAAGATATTTGAGTGATTTGCCATTTCCTTCTCCAGATGAAGCAAACCTGATTAAGTGACTTGCCCAGGGTCATACTATTCGTAAATGTCTAAGGCTGAGTTTGAACTCATTTAAGATAAGTTTTCCTGATTTTAAGTGCAATGCCTTTTCCACTGGGCCACTGAGCCACCCCTTTCTGAGACAGATACTACAGGTATTGTTGCCCTCATTTTACAGATGAGAAGACTGAGATTCAGAGAGATTAAACAGTATGTTTCATAGTCAGTGGTAAGTTTAAGAGGTAAAATTTGAACCCTGGTCTTTCTGGTACCTAGTTATCATTCATCTGCCTCTACTATATATATACATTTTACTTTAACAGTCAAAGCAGGGGCCTCAGATCTACTCCCCCCCCCCCCAGAAGGGAGTCATTTTCATTTATATCCTGAACTGGAAAGAGTAGACCAGGGCCTCTGAGAGAAAGAAAAAAGCAATCTCATTGTGGAGGAAGTAAAAAAAAAATCCACCAAAAACCCCAGAAGCACCTGGCTTACATCAGTCAAGCACTCAGTCCCTGGGTACCTCCTTCTTCCAAACCATTCAGATACTAGATGCCAGGCCACTGACTAGAGAGCTTGTGGGGTGGGGGGTGTGAAGCAGGTTTAGACTGTGGTTTCTTCCACTTGGA
Source organism: Macrotis lagotis (assembly GCF_037893015.1). Taxonomy (NCBI): domain Eukaryota; kingdom Metazoa; phylum Chordata; class Mammalia; order Peramelemorphia; family Peramelidae; genus Macrotis; species Macrotis lagotis. The sequence goes on from NC_133659.1 coordinate 196,081,206, forward strand.
AAAGGTGAAATGAGGCAAATTCTTCCCTAGCCTCTGGGCATGTTCTTTGGAGAGAAAGGATTATGTGGGTGTCTGGGAATGGGGGTGGTTGCTGATGCAAAGGCTTCATCTTCCTGGATGTGAGGGGGAGGTATCTGGGTTGACTTCTGCTGCTAGATTACAAGTCCTTCCCTCTATGGTATAAGGAGAGTCTCTCTCAGAAAAGTGTCTGCAGGGTGGCTACAGAGGTCATGGCTCCAGGTCAGTGACTCTCCCCAGATGAACTAATTTGAGTCTGACAGAGGAGGAGTTGGGAAGGAGGGGTCAAGGACATTTCTTTCCATTTTGACCTCCTGGGACCCATCTCTTTTCCTTCACTGAAAGGGATAATGGAGCTAAATAACTTTGCAGGAGTTGATCCAGATCTTTGTTATTCATAAATCATTTGTTTTATTTTTCTTGCACCTTCTGGTACTATTGAAATGAGTACTGAATTTAGTCAGAAGATCTGGGTTCAAATCATGACCCTATTCCTTGCTATAGGCATGACCTTAGTCAAGTCATTTAACCTCTGGGCCTAGAGGATTGCACCAAATGACCTCTGAGATCCCTTTCCCCTCCAGGACTATTGGATTTAACTTAAAGACCTCGGAGTAAGGACAATAATCAGTGGATCCACTGCACAATTGGATACCAACAATGTGCAGAATTTGGTTCTTCTCTGTCACCCTCCTAACCTCCCAGAAGGTTTCTTTGGACTTGTGTAGGCATCCTGGTGACTCAGGGCTGGAGGGGGACCTCCAGACACCAATGCTTCCAACTCTCAATTATGAGCAGTCTCCCTACTGGGCAAAGTTTTTCTTTTTTGATTTCACTGTTAGAGACAATAGCAAGTTACTGAACCCAATCTGGGGCGGGGGGAGCCACACTTTCCTCACCCCCTTCCTTAGGGAGAAACCTCCTTCTGAGTGAGGAATGGAGCCAAGTCCTGAGAAGAGCTGTCAAGCAAGGGGAAGAGAGGCCATCAAGGGTGGAGCAACATCTGGAGGAGAATGAATGATAGCTCTAGCTAGAGGAATGCTTTTCGATCTTAGAAACTGGTAGGATCAATTCTGATTCCACTGTGCTGCCAATTGTAGTATTATTGAATGTTAGCCTGCAGCCCCCTCTGCTGTCTATGATCTTTCACCACAGTAAATGGATACCAATTTCAGTTTCCAGGAAAGACTGAATCATCAATGCATGAAAAGGGAAAAAGAAAGAACAATATTGTAGAATCACAGATCTCTTCTCAGAGAAATATTTGTTACTATACATAATTTTTTGAAGGCTCAATTTCAGTTCAAGATGAATGAAAAGAAAGATTTATATTTTTCCTCCATCCAAGATCCTGAACTCCCTTAAATCTATTCCTCCCAGGTTAAGAACTTCAGAAATAGATCAATCCCCCTATTTATTTTATAGATGAGAAAATTGAGACCCCAAAGGGAAGGGGGGGAGGATGGGTTGGTGTCTTGTGGTATAATGATATAGTAATAATGGAAAGAGAAGTTAATCAATTAACAATTATTAAGAGTTTATTATTGAGGCAGTTAGGTGGTGCAGGGGATAGAGCACTGGCCCTGGAGTCAGGAGTACCTGAGTTCAAATCTGGCCTCAGACATTTAATACTTACCTAGCTGTGTGGCCTTGGGCAAGCCACTTAACCCCATTTGCCCTGTAAAAACCTAAAAAGAAAAGTAAAAAAATGAAAAATGAAAAAATGAAAAAAGTTTATTATTCACTATTCGCCATGTTAAGCACTAGAGATATAAGGAAAGCTAAAAATATGACCCTCAAGAAACTCATATAAACAACCAAGAACATACATGGGGCATTAATGGTTCAGCAGATAGAACACCTTGCCTAGAGTCAGGAAGACCTGAACTCATATTCATCATTTGACACTTATTAGTGTGTGACCTTGGGTAAGTCACTTAACCCCAGTTTGCCTTAATCCACTGGAAAAGAAATGGCAAAACACTCCCTTATCTTTGCCTAGAAAACTTCACAGACCATGGAGTCACAAAGAGTCAGACATAACTGAACTACAAGAAGATGTACATTATAAGATAGATAATTTTTTTGGGGGGGGAGGCAGATTAGGAATCAGTAATTACTTCATACAGATGATAGGATATGAACTGAATTTGAAGGAAGGCAGGAAAGTCAGTAGGCCAAAGGAAGGAAGGAGAAATTCCAGGTATGGAGGGCAGCCATTAAAGGAGATGGTTTGCTATCTGTGACTGATCAGACCAATATGAGCTTAGCACATTCTATGACAGATAGGGCACAAATAGTCTACATGAACATTTGGAATGGAGATGGCTCAAAATTTTCATATTTTACATTTTTTTGAGCTACTGCAATTATACTTTGGTCATAGAGCACAAAGCCTTCTTTGATACAGGCACACCATGCCATTGGCAAAGAGACACTTTGCCAATGTCTCTCATGTCTCATAATCTATTCCAGAGTTCTTTGGAGAGACCTTGAGAATATCCTTGTATCACTTCTTTGGACCTCCATGTGAACACTTGCCTTGGGTGAATTCTGTTCACTGAAAATGTTTCTGGATCATAAAGTACATAGAGGGAGTATAGTGTAGGAAAATTAGAAAGACAGGAAGGAACCAGGTTCTGAGGATCATTGGATTTGGCATCAAAAGGCCTGGGTTTGAATAGTGTCTGCCACTTATATGACCTTGATGAAGTCACTTAATCTCTCTGTAGGATATAAGGGGTTGATGAGATAATCTCTAAGGTCCCTTCCAGATCTAAATCTTATATCTAGGAGTCTGGAGTCCTAGGTTCCTGTGCCATCTCTACTGCATATTTTTTAATATAATCTTAGGCAAGTCATTTAGATCTTCCAGACCTTCAGTTTCCTTATCTATAAAGTAGAGATAATTATACTTATATCATCTCCTATATCATAGGATTGAAAGAAAATGACATCCTACAGGTGCTTTATAAAACCGAAAACAATAAGTTACACTTACAGATTGAAATGAAGATTGCAAACCTTCCATGACTTAGTTGATGGTCTTCAAGAGTTGCTGTGATCACAGTGCTAATGAGCATAGTTTGACTAATTACTAGGGCAACAGACATCATTGGTCCCATCCTTGAAACATCTTCAACTTGGTAGGACCAACCAGACCTTGCACTCTGTTGGCATAGCTTTTGAGGATTTGTCAATTATTGTCAATATTGTCAATATGTGACAATAATTCCACCTCTAAGGGGCTATAAGAAACTTCCTGGACACACAATGGCTATAGATATTCGAATCTATCATCCTGAGGCATATCCAACTTGCAGAAGCTCAGACAAGTGTTTTCTAGGTTAGCCAAGCCCAATCAACCACATGAGGATTAAAGAACCTGGAAAAAGAGAGAAGCAAGGGGTTTGGGACAAAAGTAACCATCTTTTTAAAAAATTATTTTTCCCTAGATACATATACAATTTTTAATATTCATTTTAAAAAATTTTGAGATCCAAGTTTTCTCTCTTCTTTCTCTCTTTTTCCCCTCCCTGAGACAATAAGTAATTTGATATGGTTATTTATGTTCAGTCATGCAAAACATAATATCATATCAGTTATGATGTGAAAGAAGACACAAACCCAAAGCAAAAAAAAAAAACCCATGAAAAAAACAGAAATTGAAAAACAGTATGCCTTGATCTGCATTCAGACAACATTAATTCCTTCTTTGGATGTGGATAGCATTTTTAATCATTAGTTCTTACGAATTGTCTTGGATCACTTTTTGCTAAGTCATTTATGATTGATCATCATTTGCTACTGCTGTTTCTATGTACAATATTCTCCTAGTTCTGCTCACTTCACTTTGCATCAGTTCATATAAGTAGTAGTAATCATAGCTTGTATGATCCAGGGCAAGGTGGTTTGATCATGTCACACATTAAAAAATCCATTCAGTGAACTTCAGTGGCTTCTTATTATACCAGGATCAAGCATAAAATCCTGTTTGTATTAGAAACTAGTCCTTCCTTTCCAGTTTTTTTATACCTTCCTCTCTTGTTCTCTATCCTCCAATGACTTTGGTTCCTTTGCTATTCTTCTAACAAAACACTCCATCTCTTGTCTCTGGGCATTTTCACTGGCTATCCTCCATACCTGGAATTCTCTCCCTGACCACCTCCTGGTTTCCTTCAAGTCTCAGCTAAAACCCCACTTTCTACAAGAAGCCTTTTCAGATCCTCCGTATGAGATAGTCTCCAATTTATTTTATCTATGTCTTGTTGGTACTTAGCTGTTTGCATGTTGTCTCCCCATTAGACTGTGAACTCCTTGAGAATAAGGACTGCTTTTTGCCTTTCTTTGTATTCTCAATACTTAACACAGAAGGTATTTAATATAGGTTTATTGATTCACTTATCTTGATTTAACTGGGGAACTCATATTCATTTTATGTTATACAAAACTCTTAGAATACAAATGTAGCCCTTATCAGCAAAGGGGAAGATGAAAAATGGATTTTTCCCATTTGAAATGAGGGAAACAATCATGGGAGGCAGAAACTAAGAGTTAGAGGAAGAAAGCCTGGGAATTTTGGAGCACACAGAGTAAAGTGGCCTAGGGGAAAGACAGCACACTAAGCCAGCAGTCATCTAGTGGTAAGGGAAGGATTAACTATTTAAAGTAAATATAATCATAAGAGGTTGAAGTTCTATCTGGCTCACTGATTTGCTTAAGTAGTAATATCATTGGACAGAATTTTGCTGCCATACTAGGACCTGGGGAATATTTTCCCTGTTTACTTCTCCCTCCTCTACTGGGTAAACTGACATCAGTTACCTTTAGGAGTTTCTAGCTCTTTTAAAATCTTGCTTGCATATATTTTTCAAAATATTTATTTATTTATTTATTTTAGGCAATGGGGTTAAGTGACTTGCCCAAGGTCACACAGCTAGGCATTTATTAAGTGTCTGAGGTGGAATTTGAACTCAGGTCCTCCTGACTCCAGGGCCAGTGCTCTATCCACTGCACCATCCAGATGCACCTTGCTTGTATATATTTTTTTAAAAAAGTAACTGGGGCAGCTAGGTTTCACATCTAGGTGTCATAAGGAATAAAGTGATGACCCTGGAGTTAGGAAGACTGTCTTCATGAGTTCAAATCTGATCTAAGACACAAGCTGTGTGACCCCAGGCAAGTCACTTAACCCTGTTTGCCTCAGTTTTCTCATATGTAAAATGAACTGAAAAAGGAGATAGCAAACCACTCCAGTATCTTTGCCAAGAAAGCCTCAAATGGGATCATGAAGAGCTGGACATAGTTACAGCACAAATTAAATACAGTATAAACTTACATTAAATACAGTATAAACTTAAATTTGAAATCTAAATCTGAGAGCCAGAGTTAGTACTGTAGGAGCTTAGAGGGAGAGCAACTACGAAGACTAAAGGCAATTAGGGAAGGCTTCATGGAGGAGGTGAACCAGAGCTGCTTTTTTGAAGGAAGGACTTAGAGAAATGGAAAAAAAGAAGGTAAACTGAGAGCTTAAATTTTTCTGGAGTAGGATGGTAAACTTAGGACAAGGAACACCAGAAAAAGAAAGCACAATAACAGCAAAACTTCAACACTGTGGAATTATAATGTTCAAGCCTGAGTACTGAGAAAAGTTAAGAAAATACCTTTCTTTGTAGAAATGCAGTATGGTGTGGAGCATTGCATACTGATAGGTTCCATTGAACTTTTTTCTGTTTTAAAATTTTTTGTTATAAAAGGATGACTTGGGGAGGCTAGGTGGTGCAGTGGATAGAGCATCAGCCCTGGAGTCAGGAGTACTTGAGTTCAAATCCGGCCTCAGACACTTAATAATTACCTAGCTGTGTGGCCTTGGGCAAGCCACTTAACCCCATTTGCCTTGCAAAAAAAAACCAAAACCCTAAAAAAATAAAAAATAAAAGGATGACTCATTGGGAAGGGGATAAGGAATAGATTTGGAAATGAAAGTGATATTAAAAACAAAAATGTAATAAAAACAAGATTTTTTCTTTTGTTTTAAAATTTTATTTATTTATTCTTCCAATTACACGCAAAGATAATTTTCAACATTCATTTTTTGTAAGGTTTGGAGTTTCATGCTTTTCTCCCTCCCTTCCTTCCCTCCCCTTCCCCTTGACAGTGAGTAATCTAATATAAGTTACACATGTATAACTATGAAAGAAGATTTTTTTAATTGCATGAACTCAGAGTTAAATGTACACTGGATTAGAGTCTTCCCTTTCACCCACCCCCCCCACCTCCATATACTTTCTAGTCATGTAACCTTAAATGAATCACCTCCTCTCTGGGTCTCAGTTTCCTCACTTGAAAACAAGGACATTAGATTAGATAATTTTCAAAGTCCCCTACAACTATAAAACATATGATTTTAGGTTAGAGATCTATGGAGACTGGCACATGGGCAGAATACATCAATATACTGGGCTGATGCAATCTCCCCACGTGGGAGAGGTTGGAGAGCCTGCTTTGGGGTGAGTCAAGGATGACATGGAAAGAAAGAACTTTGAAGACTGTGGGGCGTGCATTTACGTTGGTCTAGATCTGGTTCCAGTCTGCTAACCACATGGTTAGGAGAAGCCTTTTTTGATTGTCTGAATAGCTCAAAGTGGGGATGCCTTTTACAAAAAAAGGCCTGAGTTAACCTCAGCCTAGTGTCTTCATCTTATTCTTTGGTTCTTATTGTTTGATGTTTTTTTTTTACTCCTTGATCCATTATCCCTGGTGAGAGATAGGGGAGAAGCCTTGGGACCTCCTTTCCATTCAGACCATGAGACACTGAGAAACAGCTTATACCTTTGCTCTTTTCTGTTCTAGATGAAGAGGTCAGAACCTCCAAACCAGAAGATATGGGCAGTACTGCATTGAAGATGGCATAAATGGTCCTTCTCTGCTTGAATACCAGTCACACTTATTTTCTATGTGGCACAGTGGGGAGAGTACTAGGCTTGGAGTTAGGATGACCAGAGTTCAAATTTAGCTTCAGATAAGTGGCTAGTTATGACTCTGGGAAAATCACTGAACCTCTATCTGCCTCAGTTTCTTCAACTGTAAAATGAAATACTAGAACCTACTTCCTGGATTGTTGAAAAGATCAAATGAAATAATATTTGTAAAAAGTGCTGAGTTTCTGGCACATAGTAGGGATTTAATAAATTCTAGTTTTCCTATACTTCCTACTCCTACCCCCTGCCCCCATGCATCATCCCTTTACTTATTTACTCTGAAAGCATGTATATCTGTAGGAGAATGTATCCAGATTTTTGTGGGGAAAGGGGTGGGGAAGATATTCCATTACAGTTCTTCTTACTATGTTATTTCATTATCTCTTTGCTTTGAACTGATTTTTTTTTTTGCTGACTAGTACAAACAAACACATTTGTAAAGGCTCCTGAGCTATGGTTATGAATGGATTTGAATTTCCAAGAAGAGTACCTTGAACCTGGATTCACTTTTCTGGGACCTCCATATGTTGCACTCAATTACTTTGGCCCCCCAGCCCCATAAAATTCTTTCACTATTCTTATGGTATCACGTTACACTCTTACCCTTGCTTCAATCTTTTGTATATGTCTTTAAAAATTCTTATTTGATTGGTGAATTTTCTGTGTATGAATGACAGAATCTTCAATCGACTTTCTATTTTTATTCCTCATCAGAACAGTTTACTTTTGTATCTTCAGAATTTCATTCTTATGACTTTTCATCTCTCATGGGCTGGCTTTCTCTATGGAATTTCAGTCCTATCAAATCCCACCTATCCTTTCTTTGAACTCTGAAATCCACTCTTCAAAAACCTAAAGTACATCTCAGATGGTGCCTGACCTTCTCTATTACAGTTTGTGAACTAGTGAACACTTCCCTCCAAGGATTATTACTTTATAACCAAGTCTTCCTAGTTAGTGAGATTAGCTCCAGAATTAAATTTCTTTTTGTTAGTTCTCCTATCTTTTTTTTTAAGGTTTTTTGCAAGGCAATGGGGTTAAGTGGCTTTCCCAAGGTCACACAGCTAGGTAATTATTAAGTGTCTGAGACTGGATTTGAACTCAGATACTCCTGACTCCAGGGCTAGTGCTCTATCCATTGTGCCACCTGGCTGCTCCAGGTCTCTCATCTTTTAAAGGATAATATAATTTGTAAATTTAAAAAATTACATTTCTTATATTTTACTGTTATTTCCAAATGACTCTCCTTTATCCACACCAACCTTTAATAGTTAAATTGTACTTACTGTACAATTATATATATGTATATATATATCATCATATTGACCATACACACCATCAGTCTCCTGAAAGAAGAGTCATTCTAGAAGATTTTTGAGTCCTCTGAAATCATAACTGCAACTGATCAAAGTTCAGATGTCTTTTGATATGTTTTCCTTTATTTTATTATGATCATTTTGATCAATTGTTCTCCTGGTTCTGCTTGCTTTCTTCTGCAACAGTTCATGCCAGTCTAAAATGAAATTATTATTATGGCAAGTTGAAATTTAATTGAAAAATCACTCAGCATTATGCTATGCTTGAGAGCCAGTCTTGTGATATGTTTTCCAAATTCTTCACCTTTTTTTTTGTTTTTGCCTAGATTATCTGTAGCATATGTCATTTAAAAATATTTCTTCCATTTCCACCTTCCTAGATTTTCATTTGAATATTCTTTACCAGGCTTTTTTAGTTCTTGAACTTTCTCACATGAGTGTGACTTCTTAATATACACTTGCAATTTCCCCTCCCTATTTTTCCTTCTTTTTCTTTTAAATAAAATGTACTTTTCTTACTTTCCTTCTTTCTGTGTGACATTCTTCTATTCTCTAATCTAAGGTCACAGGTCAGATATCTCTTTGATCATTTATGTTTCCTGAATGGAAGTCCCAACTCACAGAGTGTGATGAGGAACACTTCATTGTTCCTGATAGCCTAGAGTGGAGAGTAACATTCCTTCAACTACCTTCTCTTCTAGGAGCAAAGCCAACTTGGGCTTTCACAATAGTATAGGTCATTGACTGAGTTAGAATTACAAACATTGCTTAGTCAGTATATATATTCTAGTCTGTTTGAAATTCTTTCAAACTACTTGTGGATATTTACAATTTTGTTCTTAAGTTATTAACACCTTTACATGCTTTTAACAACTCAATATTTAGTTGTTCTTTTTGCTGTTTTTTTTTCTGACTTGGTCAGAGTCAAGCAACTATTAAGTCTCTGAGGCCACATCTGAACTTGAGTCTTCCTGATTCTATCCTCTGTGCCACCTAATTGCTCCCAACTCTTAGTGTCTTGACTGTCATATCCAACTTCCTTCCCCTGTTCTTCCTAACTTACTTTCCAACTCCCTTCTCTTCCTTCCATTCTTTTCTTCTCTATTCTTTTCCATTCCTTTCTCCTCAATCTGCCTGAGTTCAAATCTGTCCTCAGATGCTTGCTAGCTGTGTGACCCTAGGCAACTCATTTAACCCTGTTTACCTTAGTTTCTTCATCTATAAGATAAGTTGGAGAAGGAAATGACAAACCACCCCAGTGTCTTTTCCAAGAAAACCCCAAGTTTTAGACCAAGTCTTCCATCAAACTGAGTCCCTTCATTTTTTTCTTGAGAAGATTCAATTTTTGGACTTCACAAGTCTAATATCTACCAAATCACCTTCACAGTGTTCATCTTCTTTTTATTTAGCTCAATTCTTTCTCCTTTTATGGAACTTTTTTTTTAAAACTATACATCCTTCTTTAGAAACCATAGGTACATTCAGACTATTGCACAATCTCTATGATTTATAGTCCTACACAGAGTGAGGCTCCAGCAAATGGGGATGTTTTGATCTTCTGTTTTTTGTTTGTTTATTTTTTTTAACCTCCAGTATCTCTCCTTATCTCCCAGCAGGAGGTGATTATTTTTTCCTCAGACTTTGCTTGAGGATTGTTTTCTTGTTGTTCTTGTTCAGTCATGTCCAACTCTTTGTGACCCCATTTGGTGTTTTCTTGGCAGAGGTACTAAAGTGGTTTGCCATTTTCTTTCTCTAGTTCACTTCTGCAGATGAGAAAACTGAGGTTAAACAGGGTTAAGTGACTTTCCCAGGCTCACCCAGTTTGTAAGCATCTGAAGCCAGATTTGAACTAAGGGAGATGAATATTCCTGACTTGAGGTCCTGCACTCTATCTACTGCACCACCCAGCTGCCCCATTATATTTTCTATTCCTGTTCAGCTCTCAGCAATGCTGTCTACTTCAGCTAAATCCTTTGCTTCCCACCTGCAATTCTGCCCCTTCAGTGGAGAGTACCTTCCACAAGCCTTACATAAAACTATATTTCTAAGCTAGACCGCAGAGAGCATACCTCAAAACCAGAATATCCTCATTTTAATGAAACTTTCTTTTTGCACACAAAGATGAGCTGTGGGAATATTTGCTTCTTGCACTACTCAAATTTATCTGTTTTTTACATCTGGAGACAGTGAGTCAGTCCCATTTGTTACAGCACTCTCAAAACACATAGTGTCCCTCTAATATTGAGTGAAAAGAATACTGAATTTGAAGTGAGATTACTTGGATGTAAACTTTAGCTTTGACATTTGCTACTCATGTGACCTCGGGCAAATCATTTCAATCTTTTGTGATTCTGTTTTTTTCATCTACAAAATGAAGGAGTTGAAATTCCCTTCTAGTTCTAAGTCTATGAGCTCATGTTTTATGAAATCTTGAGCTTCAAAGGGCATCCCTGATTTCTCTCTTCTATTATTTTCACCTCCCACACTTCTCTGCAGTAACTGTCAGGTTATCCAAATAAATCTTGGGTTGCTTCAGAAATAATTTCAAAGGGGAAGAGGGAAAGCCAGAACTTGCTGCTGAGGAGAGGGACCCTTGCTTACAGGAGATTTATAGTGCTTACTATACAGTCACAAAGAACAGGCATCAAGGATGGGTTTGATATAGAACCATAAGTTTTGTGAGCCAATTTTTGCATATGCTTCCTCTCTAGGATCTGTACTAGTTACAGAGAATATAAATGTTGTAATTATTTTTCTTTTTTTTTTTTTACAGTTTTTTTTTGCAAGGCAATGGGGTTAAGTGGCTTGCCCAAGGCCACACAGCTAGGTAATTATTAGGTATCTAAGGCCGGATTTGAACTCAGGTACCCCTGACTTCAGGGCCGGTGCTCTATCCACTGTGCCACCTAGCCACCCCCATAATTATTTTTCAATAAATTTTATTCCATTAGATATTACAATTACAAATAAATTAAATATTTCATTAAATATTACAAATACATGTAAAATTTTTTGACATTCATTTTTTTTAGGGTTTTTTTTTTTTGCAAGGCAAACAGGGTTAAGTGGCTTGCCCAAGGCCACACAGCTAGGTAATTATTAAATGTCTGAGACCGGGTTTGAACCCAGGTACTCCTGACTCCAGGGCCAGTGCTTCATCCACTACACCACCTAGCCACCCCTGACATTCATTTTTTAAAGATTCCTTCACTCCCCTTTCTTAAGAAGACAAGCAATTTGATTTTGATTAGAAATGTGAAGTCATATAAAACTTATTTTCAAATAAGTCATATTTCAAAAGAAAATACAGATAAAAAGAAAACAAAGAATATTTTATATGTATACTTCAATCTTTACTCAGAGTTCATTAGTTATCTCTCTCTGGGAATGCTGTAATTCTTTGGTATTTTTTGTGAATAAAGCCTTTCATCAAAAATAGTTTCTATAAGTCTTCCCTTAGAAAATATCTCAGGAGATATATTCCAAGTATCAATTGTTGCTCCTAAATATCAATTCGTGCTCCTAAAAGAACTCAAGAATCTCTTACTTTTACCTTCAGAATTGGAGCCAAGATATCTAAAGTCTTTCCTCAGAGAGTAAGGAAAGTTGAAAGAAGACGAGGATATTGGAGCTGTCCAGCAATGGCTTGGTGCCAGTTCACAGTCAGTCAGTGGTCAAAAAATGTCTCACTCAATATGACAAATTTCCACCTGAAGATCTTCTAAGGACAGAAAAATACTCAATTCAAGAAAATAAAAAAAGCAAGATATGTGAAGAGACTTCAGTGTCACCTGAATCACAGGACTGCATCAGATGTTTCCAAAAGAACAGAAAGATGAATTTTATTTAATCTATGAATTTATGAATGAATTAATTAATATATGAATTAATTTTATTTAATCTATGAATTTTATTTTGCTGTTTACTCTTTCCCTTTGAGTCTTTTGTCTATAAGGTGTACTCATCAAAATGAACTGTCTTCTTTGAGTTTGTCGAAATTTTATCAAAGGGGATTGATTGCCCCTTTTGTATTGTCAAAGCTCTATCCATCTTTCCCTTTTCCCCTTCACAGTGTCTCTCTTCATAAGTCCCATAGTTAGAAACCCATCAATTAGTGATGGATCAAAAGAATCAAATGGGAAAATGAAAGAAATGATTATTAATAATCAATATCTTGGGGGGGTGATTCAGATGTCTCCCCTTTTTTCTAAATTCCTCACTTTAAAAAGTTCAGTTTTATTGAAGAACATTACTAATAATGAGAACTGGTTCAGATTCCACTCAACCTTGCAAGGAATTTAATCTAGGGTGAGGAAGTCTATTGTGTTCTATTCAAGCTTGGGTGAGACAAATCCTTAGCCCAACAAGGCTGTGGGTGGTTTGAGTAGAGATAATTTCTCTGTCCAGTGGTGAGGTGAGGTCACCATTGCATTTCTTCAAAGGGTATATAAATTGTAGGGCATCTAGGTGGAATAGCGGATAGAGCATCAGCCCTGGAGTCAGGAAGATTTGAGTTCAAATTCTGCCCCAAATATTAATTCTGCGAAGTTGCATAAGTCACTTAACCCTGATTTGGTTTGCATCCAGGGTCATCTCCAGTTATTCTGATTCAGATCTGGTCACCTTACCCAGATGGCTCCAGAGGAGAAAGTAAGACTGGTGGCTTAGAGTATCCCTCACTCAAATCTAATTTGCTTGATTGTCATGACTTCGCCTCCCTGATACTGTAGTCTTTTTCAAAATGAAAGACAAACATCATTATATAAACTGAGTCCCATTGCTATTAACTAAGAGAGATGACCAAATGACTAAACTTCAATTAATTACCTGCTGAATTAATAAAATGACTAAATTATCCAGAAAAAAAGAGGTGTCAGTGTCTTTTCTGAGACTTCTTTCTCTCAAAAACATTTAGAGATCTAAGTCATTTTTGACTCCTCTGTTTGGTATGCCCTTCCCTCTTGGACAATAAGTTTGCATTGTTTTCATTAATATTTGTTGTTCCCACCTCAATGGGTCACTTCTGATGTACCAAGCCAAAATATTATCCCGGCATAAAATATATTGCTTGTCAAGAGATCCATAAAAGCCATCAGAAGCCCTCAGGTTTAGATGCAGTTTATCGTTCAAGCTTTTTCTCCTATTGTTGCTCAGGAGATTGTCTTTTTTTTTTTTTTTTAGCTTTTTGCAAGGCAATGGGGTTAAGTGGCTTGCCCAAGGCCACACAGCTAGGTAATTATTAAGTGTCTGAGACCGGATTTGAACCCAAGTATTCCTGACTCCAGGGCGGGTGCTTTATCCACTGTGCCACCTAGCTGCCCCAGGAGATTAGTCTTAGCCAGGGATCTGTGAACTTGTTTTTATTTAATATTTTGATAGCTATATTTAAATATACTTTGTAATCCTGTATATTTTATTTTATTCATTTAAAAACATTCTGAGATAAGATCCTTTGGTTTTACCATATCCCCAGGAAGGGCCCATGACACTGTGAAGGAAATGTACAAAAATTGTGTGGTATGATTTGGGGGAAAACATTGCCTTAGAAATAGTAGCCTGAGAGATTTAAAAAAAATGTTAGTCTATAAGCTGTGTAAATAGAATGGAGACTTTCACTCAATATCCTATTCTGATTCTAACTTAAAGGAAGTCTCCTTATCTTAGACCTCTGGTCCCACTTAGACATTCTGATGAAAGTACAGAGACCTCTGACTCACACAAGGATTCACTCCCAGAATAGAAATGATCTTGGGTGACATCAAGATAATCTCAAAGTTAAGACAGTCTCTGTTCCCTGCCCCCCCCCCCCCCAATCACAGGATATCCTTTCTCTATTACCCAAACTTCCAAATAAGGAAGGTAGCTAAGCAGCTACATATGTGTGTGGGTTCCTTTGTTTGGTGCAGCCACTAGCTACCCCGCAACTAATTCCTTGATGAGGAATATTTTAAATATTTAAATATTTTATCATCTAGCTTTGTCTTTTAATTTATTGACTTTCAGTCCAACTGATTTAGGTAACGAGAATTACTCTTTAGGAAGATCTTGGGATCTCTGGGCTGAGAAATTCGCCAAAACATGCAAAAAATTAAGAACTAAATTCTTATCTGACTTAGGATATGAAATTCCTTTCAACTCCACATTCCTCTGAATTCTGGGTACCCTTGGGAAGGGAAAAAAGGAGGAAGGAAGGAAGGAAGGAAGGAAGGAAGGAAGGGAGGGAGGGAGGAAGGGAGAGAGTGTCAAAGTATAATTTCTTCATAACTATATTCCTGGGGTGTCTAGGTGGCATAGTGGATAAAGCACCGATCTTGGAGTCTGGAGTACCTGGGTTCAAATCCGGTCTCAGACACTTAATAATTACCTATCTGTGTAGCCTTGGGCAAGCCACTTAACCCCATTTGCCTTGCAAAAACATAAAAAAAACCCTATATTACTATGGGGTGGCTAGGTGGTCCAGTGGAAAGAACACTGGCCCTGGAGTCAGGAGTACTTGAGTTCAAAACTATATTCCTGGTCAAAGGTTGATTTCTTAGATATTGTGAGGAATGAAATGTGTCCTCCTTTAGTCTTAGAAAGGAATACTTGACCCACATAAATCATCAACATTTCTATATATTATTAACAAAACATAGTAGTAAGAGATAGAAAAATTCCATTTAAAATAACTGTAGACAACATAAAATACCTGGGAGTCTACCTACCAAGGCAGACTCAGAAACTATATGAAAACAACTATAAAACACTTTTCACTCATAAAATTAGATCTAAAAAAACTGGAAAATGTCAATTGCTCATTGCTAGGCCAAGCTAATATAATAAAAATTCTACCTAAATTAAATTACTTATTCAGTGCCATTTCAATCAGACTTCCAAAAAATTACTTTATTGAACTAGAAAAAATAGTAACTAAATTCATTTGGAGGAACAAAAAGTCAAGGATATCAAGGGAATTAATAAAAAAATGCAAAGAGGGTAGTCTAGAATATCAAATCTAAAATTATATTATAAAGCATCAGTCCTCAAAACTGTTTGCCTTACAAAAACCTTAAAAAAAAAAAGCAAAACTGTTTGGTACTAGCTAAGATATAGAGTAGTGTATCCATGGATTAGAGTAGATACAAAAGAAACAATAGTAAAAGGCTATAATGATCTACTGTTTAATAAACACAAAGATTATAACTTCTGGGATAAGAATTCTTTGAATAATACTGCTGGGAAAACTAGAAGATAGTATACCAGAAACTAGGCATAGATTAACATCATCAACATTTCTATATATTATTAACAAAGAGATAGAGAAATTCCATTTAAAATAACTGTAGCTAGAGGTGGCTAGGTGGTGCAGTGGATAAAGCACCGGCCCTGGAGTCAGGAGTACCTGGGTTCAAATCTGGTCTCAGACACTTAATAATTACCTAGCTGTGTGGCCTTGGGCAAGTCACTTAACCCCATTTGCCTTGCAAAAACCTAAAAAAAAACCCAACAAAAAAACTGTAGACAACATAAAATACTTGGGAGTCCACTTGCCAAGGCATACTCAAAAACTATATGAAAACAACTATAAAATACTTTTCACTCATGAAATTAGATTTCTATCCAAGATAAGTTGAAATAGGTACAGTATTTAGACATAAAAGGTGTTATCATAAACCAATTAGGAGAAAAAGGAATAGTTTATCTCTCATATCTAAGGAAAGGGGAACAGTTTATGACCAAAGAAGAGGTAGAGATTGCCATAAAATGCAAAATGAATAATTTTGATTACATGAAATTGAAAAGATTTTGCAAAATTAAAACCAATGCAATCAAGACTAAAAGGAAGGAAGGAAGTTGGAAACAATTTTTCAGCTACTTTTTCTGACAAAGAACTCGTTTCTAAAATACATAGAAAACTATATGTATATGAATATTTTAATTTATATTTTCTTTACAAGAATACAAGTCATTGTTATCTCTTATACTTTTTGTTTCTTCCTTAAGGATATGATTTCTGTCTCATCACACTCAATTTGGATCAATGTACAACATGAAAATGAAGTAAAGACTGACAAATTGCTTTCTGTGGAGGGTGGGGGAGGGAAGTAAGATTGGGGGGAAAATTCTAAAACTCAAAATAAATAAAATCTTTAAAAAACAAAAGAATACAAGTCATTCTCCAATTGTTAATATTCATAAAAGGACAAGAAAAGGTAGTTCTCAGATCAAGAAATTAAAGCTATCTTTGGACAAAGGAAAAAATGCTCTAAATTGCTATTTAAAATTTTTTTTTATTTTTTTAAGGCAATGGGGGTGAGTTGCCCAAGGTCATACTAGGCAATTATTAAGTATCTGAGGCTGAATTGAACTCAGGACCTCCTGACTCCAGGCTCAGTGCTCTATTCACTGAGCAACCTAGCTGCCCCTCTAAATCATTATTGATTAGAGAAATGCAAATTAAAACAACTCTGAGAAATGCAAATTAAATTTTTATTTCATTTTGAATTTTTTTTACAATTTTTTCCCTAATCTTGCTTCCTTCCCCCACCCCCCACAGAAAGCAGTCTATTAGTCTTTACATTGTTTCCATGGTATACATTGATCTAAGTTGAATGTGATGAGATAGAAATAATATCCCTAAGGAAGAAAAATAAAGTATTGTTCCTGATTGTTGCACTAATGGAATGAGCAAGTCCATCAAGGTTGGTCATCACCCCCATGTTGCTGTTAGGGTTCACAATTCTCCTCTGGTTCTGCTCATCTCACTCAGCATCAGTCCATGCAAATCTTTCCAGGTTTCCCTGAATTCCCATCCCTCCTGGCTTCTAATAGAATAGTGTTCCATCACATACATATACCACAGTTTGCTAAGCCATTCCCCAACTGAAGGACATTTACATTAATTTCCAATTCTTTGCCACCACAAACAGAGCTGCTATTACTATTTTTGTACAAGTGATTTTTTTGTACATTACTAAAATATTCTTGTTTAAGAGTAAACATAATACCCCCTGCTCCCAAAAATGTAGACCCTCATGAGAAATAAAGTAAAGGAAAGAGAACAAAAAAATATGTTTCAGTCTGTGTTCAGATACCATCAGCTCTGTCTCAGGTGGATCACATTCTTTATGATAAGTCCATCGTAAAAGTTACTTCCATATTTTTGCATTGTTGCTGATGCTGATTGTAAATCCCTCCATCCATTCCTCCCCACTACCATATATTATATCTTCTCTCTCCTTTCACTCTGTCCCTCTTCTAAAATGTGCCGTAGGATGACTGAGTAGCACAGCAGACTGATCACCGGCCCTGGGGCCAAGAGACCCCAAGCCCACGTACCACCCCTGAGACCCAGCAATCACCCGGCCCTGTGGTCCTGGATAGCAAGAAGTAAAAAAGAAAATGTGTTATAACTGACTGTTCCCTCTTATGATCTACCCTCTCCTCTATCACCCACATCCCCCCACCTTTCCCCCTTTCCCCCTTCTCTCCTTTTTACTCTAGATGTCTATACCCTACTAAGTGTATATGCTGTTTCCTCTCTGAGCCATTTTTTTAGGTTTTTACAAGGCAAATGGGGTTAAGTGGCTTGCCCAAGGCCACACAGCTAGGTAATTATTAAGTATCTGAGACTGGATTTGAACCCAGGTGCTCCTGACTCCAAGGTGGGTGCTTTATCCACTGCGCCACTTAGCTGCCCCTCTGAGCCATTTCTGATGAGAGTGAAGGTTCCCTCATTCCCCCTCACCTTCCCCCTCCCATATCATTGCAAAAGCTCATTGTAAAAAGAAAAAATGTTTATACAAAATATCTTAGCCTATTCCACCTCTCTTACTCCCAGTGCATTTCCCTTTTAGCCATTAACTCCATTTTTACAATATATTATATCTTCAGATTTAGCTCTCTCCTGTGCTTCATCTATAAAAACTCCTTCTATTTGCTCTATTTAATGAGAAATTTCATATGAGTATTATCAGTATCATTATCAGTATCATCTTCTCCTCCACTCTCTGTGCTTCACCTGAGTCCTGTATTTGAAGGTCAAACTTTCTCTTCAGTTCTGGTTGTTTCAACAGAAACATTTGAAATTTCCCTGGTTCACTGAAAGTCCATCTTTTCCCCTGCAAGAGGATGTTTAGTTTTTCTGGGTAGTTGATTCTTAGTTGCATTCCAAGCTCTTTTACCTTTCGGAATATTATATTCCAAGTCCTATGAGTCCTTAATGTAGTTACTACTAAATCCTGTGTGATCCTGACTGCAGTTCCATGATATTTGAATTGTGTCCTGGCTGCTTGTAATATTTTCTCTTTGGCTTGGCTATAATATTCCTGGGGGTTGGTTTTTTTTTTGGATCTCTTTCTGGGGAAGATTAGTGGATTCTCTCAATTTCTATTTTGCCCTCTGCTTCTAGGATATCAGGGCAATTTTCCTATAGGATTTCTTTAAAAATGAGGTCAAGGCTCTTTTCCTGATCATGACTTTCAGGTATCCCAATAATTTTTAAATTATCTTTCCTGAATCTGTTTTCCAGATCAGTTGTTTTTTCAATGAGATATTTCATGTTTTCTTCTAATTTTTCATTGTTTTGGTGTTGAAGTATTGTATCTTGACTTCTCATAAAGTCATCAGCTTCCTTTAGCTCCATTCTACATCTGAAGGATGTGTTTTTTCAGAGAGCTTTCTTATCTCCTTTTCCAAGCTGGCCAATTCTGCTTTTTTAAAGCATTCTTTTCCTCAATAACTTTTTGAACTGTTTTATCCATTTGACCTAAGCTGCTTTTTAGCATATTATTTTCTTCAGCATTTTTTTGGATCTCCTTGTTGACTAAGCTGCTGACTTCTTTTTCATGTTTTTCCTGCATCTCTCTCATTTCTTTTCCCAATTTTTCTTCTATCTCCCTTACTTGATTTTCTTTTAGGTTTTTGCAAGGCAAATGGGGTTAAGTGGCGTGCCCAAGGCCACACAGCTAGGTAATCATTAAGTGTCTGAGACCGGATTTGAACCTAGGTACTCCTGACTCCAAGGCCGGTGCTTTATCCACTACACCACCTAGCTGCCCCTTCTTACTTGATTTTCAAAAATCTTTTTTGAGCTCTGTTATAGCCTGAGTCCAAATTCCGTTTTTCATGGTGTCTTTAGATGCCGGAACTTGTACTTCCTCATCTTCAGATTGAGGAGGATTCTTGGGATCATAAACAATGTATTTCTCAGTGGGGTTTTTCTTTTTTCTCTTTTTTCTCTGTTTACTCATTTCTCCAGACTGTGCCTGGTTTTGGCGTGCTTCCTGAGCTTTTGAGTATTATTGGGACACCTGCTTTGGGATTTTTTTGGTACACCCCATTGGGACCTTTATTCTTCCAAGGGCTTATGCACTCTTGCCTGTGTTTTGATATGTAGATGACCACAGGCACTTCCCTGATCCCTGCTATCTTAGTATGGAAGACCAAACTGCAACCTGGATCTGAGTGTGGGCAAACAGCAGAGTCCTGTCCCAGGGAGAGCAGAGAGATTTCTGCCCCTGACCCCCTTACTATTTGTGGGCTGTGCTCTGGAGGTCCGAACTGGTTTCCCCCAATTCTCACTGTAGGTTCAGCCGGTGCTCCTCATTCCACACTCATTCTGGTGTAGCAGAGTTCTCTAATGGACCCTTCATGCTGTTGCCAGTGATCCCTGGGCTGGGCTGGGCTGTGCCGCAGCCACAGCTTTTTTTCCAAGCTCCTTTCTCGCAGAAATTTTGAGTTATCTTGGACTGGGAAAATGTATCACTCAGTCTTTCTGTGGGTTCTGCCCCTCTTAATTTTGGCTAGAGTCATAATTTGTTGACTTTCGGAGTTTTGGGGGGAAAGAATTTCTAGGAAATGCTGCCTTCATGCTACCATCTTGGCTCCACCCCTCAGGAATGTAAATTAAGAACAACTACCTCACACCTATCAGATTGACTAATATGACTAAAAAGAAAAACAATCAATGTTGGAGGGGATGTGGGGAAACTGAGATACTAATGCATTGTTGGTGGAGTTGTGAACTGATTCAACTTTTTTTTTTTTAGATTTTTGCAAGGCAAACGGGGTTCAGTGGCTTGCCCAAGGCCACACATGATTCAACTTTTCTGAAGAGCAATTTGGAATTATTCCCAAAGTCATACCCTTTGATCCAGAAATACCACTACTTGGTCTATATCACAAAGAGATCACAAAAAAGGGTAAAAAACCTACATGTACAAAAACATTTATAGCAGTTCTTTTCATAGTGGTAAAGAATTGAAAATTGAGGGATTCCCTATCAATTGGGGAATGATTGAACAAATTGTGGTATATGAATGTGATGGAACATTATTGTTCCATAAGAAACTTTGAGGGACGGGACTTCCGAATAGCCTGGAAAGACTTCTTTGAACTGATGCAAAGTGAAGTGAGCAGAACAAGAAGATCATTATACACCCTAACAACACTTGATGATCAAGTATGATGTACTTGAATAATAATTAGGGACAATTCCAAAAGATTTGTGATAGAAACTACACAAATCTTTTAGAATCATCTTTAATTATTATTTAATTATTATACAGAGAAGAAACTGTGGAATTTAAATGCAGACCAAGGCTTACTATCTTCAATCATTTTTCTCTTGCTAGGTTTTTTTTCCCTGTTTGGATTTGATTCTTCTTACACAACCCGATTAATATGGATCGATGTTTAGCATGGTTAAATGTGTAGAGGAGGAAGGGAGAGAGGGAGAAAAATGTAAAACTCAAAACCTTGCAAAAAAAAAGATTTTTGAAAACTACCATTGCTTGTAGTTGGAAAAATAAATAAATAAAATATTAAATAAAAACAAAACAAAACAAAAAAAGAAAGGAATACTTGTGCTACCTTCCTTATTCTTTAATCCAGGAAAGATTTGTCCTCTCTTAGACAAGTTAGCTTTGTATTAGAATATTATTCTTTGATGAGATTTTGTACCACCCAATAGAAAGACCTCCAGGAAAATTAATGTTTTGTCTATTCTTATTTATGTATAAATATCCCCCTGGGGGGAGGGTGTTAGGTGGCAGTGGATGGAACACTGATCTTAGAGGCTAAGGACCTGAGTTCCAATCTTGCCTCAGATACTATACTAGCTGTGTGACCTTGGGCAAGTCATTTAACCCTGATTGCCTCATAACCAAGACTATTTTATTATGATGACTCCCCCCTTTTGGGTTTACAGTAAATCCCTAAAAATAATCCATACAGTAAAAACCATATCTAACCTTTATTTTCGGTCATTTTATTTCAACCCTATATTTTTAAAGTTTACAGTTTTAGTGCTGTACATGTGGATATGGATAGGGCTTTGAGGAGAAACAGGTCCTCTTTCTCCACCCAAACATGCTCCTTGGAAAGAAAGAGGTCTGTAACTTTTCAAATCTTGCTCTATTTAGAACCCTTGTTTCAGTTGATAGATGTGAGATTAGACAATTTTGACTTGGAAAGAGAGTAGACTTCCTTTTAACCACATTGAATAATGGGATCCCTAAAAAAACCTAGGACAAGTTTTGGGCCTAGTCTTGGAATTAGGTGAAGCTGCCACTTTTTCAACTCAGTTGCTCTAGTTTCAAACTTTTGTTTGTATTGAAGTTGAAATATTCATACCTCTGAGTTTTTTAATGGCAATTCTTGCCTCTTTTTTTTAGGTTTTTGCAAGGCAAATGGGGTTAAGTGGCTTGCCCAAGGCCACACAGCTAGGTAAGTATTAAGTGTCTGAGACTGGATTTGAACCCAGGTACTCCTGACTCCAGGGCTGGTACTTTATCCACTATGCCACCTAGCCGTGGCCCTTCTTGCCTCTTTTGGGGTAAGAATTTTCTCTCCTTGGCCTCTGGGTACCAATGGTCTTTGGGATGCCTCTGATATTTTTGCTTGTGCTCTTTGTATTTTTTGCTTGGGGGGGGTCATACCTCTGGCACAGGATATGTGAAGACTTTGTTCAGGTATCCTCCCTTTGTATACCTATCTTATTTGTTGTTCTTCTTAATACTGGTATTACTATTATTTATACTAGAGTTTAGAATGAGAATGTAGAGATGGAATTTCTTCATGTGGATTCCAGCCACTTACCTCCCCTTTCCCTTCACATAAGGCAAATAATGCCTTTAATTCTCACCAACCTAAGGGTTGGGATGTCACTAGGAAGACTTGAAGGATCTCTGCCCTTTTCTCCTTCGGACATAATGGTGCACTGCTGGGGAATGATAAGATGGGTTTTTTTTAAATTCTTCTTTGCTCTCTTTGGGGTTAAGTGGCTTGCCCAAGGCCACACAGCTAGGTAATTACTAAGTGTCTGAGGCCGGATTTGAACCCAGGTACTCCTGACTCCAGGGCCGGTGCTCTATCCACTGTGCCACCTAGCTGCACCCCCACCCTTTGCTCTCTTAAAAAAAATCTGTTTCTACCTGTTTGTTTTCTCTGTGCTTTGATTAGTTGTGTTAGTTGTCTATTGTATTTTCTCTATTGTGATTGGTTAAATCTGTTCTCCTTTTTATTTTCCCTCTCCTGCCTGGGAAAGGACTTCTAACCACCTGTCATTTTGCTTCCATGATTTTTTTTTATCTGTGAAATGGGGGGAAAATTAGAATTCCTCTCTTAAAATGTGTAATTTTCGTGGATTATATTAATCTAGAAATTGCAGTTTTGAAGAGGAAGAAGTCTGTTTTTCATATTCCTAGCTTGAGTAACAATGACCATTTCATTTAAAAATTATGTTTTTTTGTTTGTATCTGACAATAATGCTACACAGTTTCTCATTCATTTGGAGGCTATCTTCTCTATAGCACAGTTTGTTTTTAAGAAAATTAGACTCAGGGGTGGCTAGGTGGCACAGTGGACAGAGCACCGGCCCTGGAGTCAGGAGTACCTGGGTTCAGATCCGGTCTCAGACACTTAATAATTACCTAGATGTGTGGCTTAAGCCATTTAACCCCATTTGCCTTGCAAAAACCTAGAGAAAAAAAAAAGAATTTGAAAGGTGTACTGTAAAAAAATTGGAATAATTTTGCTGTAAATTATGGTTCCTATGCCTATATTTTAAATTTTAAGAAATGTCTTATTCCTCACCATAAAAGACAGGAAGTAACATGAAAATGTTAAGAATTACTCAATTATATGTGATTAAATCATTTTTTTATTTTTAGTTATGTCCAACTCTGAGAGTTTTTTCTTTTCTTTCTTTCTTTCTTTCTTTCTTTCTTTCTTTCTTTCTTTCTTTCTTTCTTTCTTTCTTTCTTTCTTTCTTTCTTTCTTTCTTTCTTTCTTTCTTTTTTGGTAAAGCAATGAGGTTAAATGATTTGCCTTAGGTCACACAGTAAGTATCAAGTGTCTGAGACTGGATTTGAACTTAGGTCCTCCTGACTCCAGGGCCAGTATTCTATCCACTACCCCACTTCATATCTATGTATATGCATGCATGTATGTATTTTTGTGTGTGTGTGTGTGTATATGTATATATGTATATACATACATACATACGTACATATATATTTCTTAATGGCAATAAATAGGTAGCCCTGTACCTTTTTCCATTTCAGGACAAAATCTTGGTTCTGAAAAGTTCCTAGAGATTGTTACATTGAAAACTGATTTCTAAAAAAGGAGAGATTATCCTTATTCAGTTTCTCACACAAGTATAATCACTGCACCTTTCTTTAAAAAAGCTCAAAAATGGGGGCAGCTAGGTGGCAGACTGGCCCTGGAGTCAGGAGTACCTGGGTTCATATCCGGCCTGACACTTAACAATTACCTAGCTGTGTGGCCTTGGGCAAGCCACTTAACCCCATTTGCCTTGCAAAAAAAAAAAAAGCTCAAAAATGGAACTAGATCCTGTAATTTTGAAAATGCTGACATCCTAAATTAGATGATTATCTGCTATTGCTTATTAATTTTAAATCAGTCTTTTAAAACAATTAAATCCAAAACCCAAACAAATAAAAGGAGTAATTCACAATTTATAACTTTCATTTTGATGCAGGGGAAAGATGAAGAGAACTGTGAATGTAGAAATTGGATGGGGAAGTAATTTGACTGCCACTACTCTTGAGATGTAAATTGACTAGAAGTAGAGAATTATAATTGTAACAGAAACAATTTGTAATCTCAAATTGGGTGGAGATCATCATTACCACTGATTCATTGTTTAATGTAAAATTTGTATCCTGATCTCCTTAGGCTTTAGACTGGGGCTAGAAAAGAACTCAATTGCCAATGGATCTTATTTTTACCAAATCCTGTCATATAGGGCCTTAGATGAGTAATTTAGCATTCTAAGTTTTATATTTAAATTCACCTTAAAAATCAAATTACAAAAACTTTCAAATCTTATTCAAATTGTAGTCAAAATTTTTACAAATTGCTCACAACAGTAGCAACACATCGTTTTCATACTATAGATCCAAGTTTTGATTTATTTTGGTCTCATTTTAAGTGAAATTTAGTATTATTACTATATTAGGAACTTTTTGGTTTTGAAGTGGTTTTGAAGACAGGTTATGTGTTTTATAAAAAAGCAAATAAGAGGAACCATCTCTTGGGGTTGTAGTGAAGGTCACTTGACTGCATACTGTATCACTTTGCTGAATGTTATTTATATCATACACAATTTTTGTAAGGAAATTTGAATGTGCATTTAAAAAAAATTTAAGCCACCTGATTTGGTCATTTTAATTAATTTAATTGGTGATGGATGGGTTACTCATGTGCTGTAACTCTCTAAAGTCTATATTTGAAAGGAATTTGAATTAAGGTTAATTGGCTATCATGGAAATGATAAAAATTGTTGAGTCCATGGGGAATGTAGTAGAGGAAATATTGGACAAGAAAATATGTTTTATTATTAATTTGTTCCATTTGCATTGACATTGTATTATACATTGCTCAAGGCAATTATATACCCCTACCCATTCCATTTTTCAAGTTATTTGAGATGATATTGAGTGGAATATTCCCTCTTAAGAGTTAATATTCCTAATGAAGTCCTCTCAGGGTTAAAATTCATTAAAACTAAGACAGATTATTACCCTTAGACTATTCTTAGAGGAAAAGAGGTAGAGAGGCCTTGCATTCCTAGTCAGACACTCTCCTGATTCTGCTAGGGAGTGAAACAATGGAATACTTCCAGAAAGACCTTGCATTGATTCTGTCAGGGAGGGAAACAGTGGAATACTTCCAGAGAAGAGACTTTGCAGTCTTAGTTAGCCACCTATTTAGTGATAGACTGGGAGAACAGTAGCTTGCCTTCTCTTGTTTGATAAGTACTAAACTAGGAAGATAGTAGAATTCCTCATCTAACATTTATGGAGAGAAATTTGGAACTACATCCAAAGGACAACAAAAATGTGCATACCCTTTGATCCAGTAATACCACTACTGGGTCTATACCCTGAAGAAATGATGATAAAAGGTAAAAACATCACTTGTACAAAAATATTCATAGCAGCCCTGTTTGTGGTGGCAAAGAACTGGAAATCAAGTAAATGTCCTTCATTTGGGGAATGGCTTAACAAACTGTGGTATATATATATGTCATGGAACACTATTGTTTTATTAGAAACCAGGAAGGATGGGAATTCAGGGAAGCCTGGAGGGATTTACATGAACTGATGCTGAGCGAGATGAGCAGAACCAGAAAAACACTGTATTCCCTAATAGAAACATGGGGGTGATGATCAGCCTTGATGGACTTGCTCATTCCATCAGTGCAACAATCAGGGACAATTTGGGGCTGTCTGCAATGGAGAATATCATCTGTATCCAGATAAAGAGCTGTGGAGTTTGAACAAAGTTCAAGGACTATTCCCTTTAATTTAGGAAAAAAATCAGATATCTTATTGTCTGATCTTGTTATGTCTTATACTTTTTGTTTCTTCCTTAAGGATATGATTTCTCTCTCATCACACTCAATTTGGATCAATGTACAACATGGAAACAAAGTAAAGGCTGACAAATTACTTTCTGTGGGGGGGTGGGAGGAGGGAAGTAAGATTGAGGGAAAAAATTGTAAAACTCAAATAAAATCTTTAATTAAAAAGCAAAAAAAAAAAAGAGAAGATAACAGAGTTCCTTAGAAGACCTTGTATATTCAGACAGTAATTCATTTAGACAGATAACAAAAAGGTCATTAGAAATCTTCTTTTAATTACCCTCACCATCTGGATGGTGAGGAAATATTTTATGAAAATATTTTATTCTTCTTTTTGTTGCTGGGTAGATTTTTCATGTAAAGATTGTAATTCTGAAAACCTTAACCAATCAGGTTGGAAGAGAGGGGATAGGGAGGGGGGGATGTTAGGCCATATAAACTTGCTTAACTGTCACCTTGGGGCAGCTCCTTGATCTTCACTACCTTTGTGAGACTTGGAATATGCCCCTTTTTCAAGAAAAAACAAAATAAATTTTCCATTTTCCTCAAAGGAGTCTCTATATTTTTTTTTAAAAGTGTTTTCTTATCCCACACAATATCAATGAACTTCATCAGTAAAGTATCTTACCCCTCTCTAGGGGCAAAGACTTCCCCCCAAGGTACTAGGCAAGCCCTATTAACAAAATAATGGATCCCTGTCCTGATCTGAAAGAATTAAGTCTTTGAGCTACTTACTGCCTCTCCTTTATATGTCTTTAATCACCTCATCTCTGCACTCTGAGTTACTGCCCCCTTAAGTAAAAGTATAGGTTACCTCATCTCTGAACTGAATTATTTTGATTACTTTATTTAAATTTTTACATGGGTGTCAGTGTTGTAGAATTCTGGCAGAAACCCTTGCTCAAAATGGGGGTGTAATTGTATAATTATAATTGTCAATCTTGTTTCATCTAAGGATATATTTATATAAGGTAGAGGATATACAGCAAATTAGTCAGTGCTGTTCAAGTGAATATTTATCCTATGTGGGATTATTTCTAGTGATATGACTAAAAATAAAAATATATAACTGATAAATACCCTAGGTAATTAGGGAAGAGGGTGTCAGCTGAAATTAAGTGTTGATAAAGATTCTTCTGCTCTTAGTAAATATAATGCAAAACAACTTGGAATTTCCTTTTGATCCAAACTACTGTAATGAAGTGAGACTTTGAATGTTTTTGTGGAGTTTCATTTTCTAGAAAAAATTTTTTTGAGGTAGTACATGTGAAAAATTTTCATTTTCAACATTAAGACATTTTGTCATCAGATAAAAGCATATAAATTACTGTCAGTAGAAAGGGTTTTGCCATGTTTGGTCTGAATTTGTTGCCATTTCCATGGCATAGGTAAGAATTATGTTAATGTGTAAAATCCATTATATTAATAAGATTAAAGTTAGGAAAACCCTCTATTTTTCTGTTCTAAGAAATAAGGTAAGAGTTTGAAAATAGTATATTTAATGAAAATCATGTATCACCCTACTTGGAGATCTGATTGTTCTTATAACTATTTTGTATCATTTGAAATTAATTAACACGTGTTGAAATTTTTAAAGTCACCTAAGATGTTCTAATTGTTTAAAAAGGATTTAAAAAGCAATGCTTTGTGTTTGTGACTATTTTAAACATTGTTGATAACAAAATATTCTACTATAAAAATTTATATTTTTATAAAAACTAATCCTAGATGCAATTTGGGATTATTGTATTTTTTTCACATCCCAAATTTTATTTCATTTTTAAGCACAGCCCTTATGTGCAAGAATTGATAGAATGAGTTGTGAGTTTGTGTAATTTATTTTACTTTAAGATTGTAATCATCATGTGGCACATTTTAATCCTTAAGAGCTAAATTTCTGTCTGTAGAAAATTGTTATTAAATGCCTCATGAGTCAGGGGTGGCTAGGTGGCTCAGTGGACAGAGCACCGGCCCTGGAGTCAGGAGTACCTGAGTTAAAATTCGGCCTCAGACACTGAAATAATTACCTAACTGCGTGGCCTTGGGCAAGTCACTTAACCCCATTGCCTTGCAAAAACCTAAAAAAAAACAACAAAAAACCTCATGAGTCTAAAAATTGGTGAGTCTGAGTCTTGTATTAAAATTCAGGTCGACAAGTTCTGAGATTGGATTTTCCTAACTCACTTTTTCAAACCAATACACTCAAATGCCTCATCTGGCAGATTTAAAGCCTGGCTCAAGACACTTGGTCACCTGTATAACCTCTGCCTGGAAAGTGACAACCAAATAAATAAGGGAATTTTTGAACAGCAAACTCCTGCAATAGTGGCAGGTGAAATTTATTTCATTTTCCCCTTTCTTACAACTATCTAAATTCTAACAGTCCTTGATGTGAAGATATTGTCTTGGCATCTACTATCAGCTACTTATTCCTGTAGGAATTAAGGTGCTTGTAGATTTTCAAAATGTTTAGGAAATATTTAAACAAACTTGATAAAGATTTTGTGATATCAGGACACGATTCCCTGTTTTATGTTTTAAGGAAAGGACTGTTACTTCCGGCCAAGATGGCAGGGAGAAGCCAGGCCCTGTGCTAAGGTCTCCTGATCTTCCCTCATAAATAATATGAAGCAAACCTCTTAATGGAAGTCCTATGGATAAAACTCAGAAAGAGAAGCGAGAAGAACAACAGGAACCTCAAGGTCTGTCTTTGGGGATCGGGGTGTGGCGAGTGCAGAGTGCCCACAGCCGGTGGGGGAGGGGCGAGAGCAGAGTGCCCACAGCCGGTGGGGGAGGGGCGAGAGCAGAGTGCCCACAGCCGGTGGGGGAGGGGCGAGAGCAGAGTGCCCACAGCCGGTGGGGGAGGGGCGAGTGCAGAGTGCCCACAGCCGGTGGGGGAGGGGCGAGAGCAGAGTGCCCACAGCCGGTGGGGGAGGGGCGAGAGCAGAGTGCCCACAGCCGGTGGGGGAGGGGCGAGAGCAGCTTCCTGTGGGAACCACTTGGCTGAGGAACCAGTTGTCTCTGAGAAACAACCAGAGAGTAGAGGCGTGGCCGTGGGACTGACAGTCTGGGACTTACAGGAAGGGCTGCAGAGTAGCTTCCGGCCTCCACCACCCCCTACTGGCCGGGAGGAGATATTGCACTCAGTGAACAAAGCCTCTAGGGATCTCAATACCAAACCTCTGTGAACGGGCCCCTCCCCCAGCACAAGATCTTAGGGAAATGAAGAAAAGCCAGAAGTGATGGACACTTATGACCTTTCTGTGACTCAGATAGAATGATTTAAAAACAATATCACCTTAAGAATGAGGACAGTAAAGAGATGGGAGGATGGAGGGGACTGAATGGGGTAAATCTCATTACGTTAAGAAGTACAAAGGACTTATTGAAATAGAGGGTAATAAAGGAGGAGGTGAGAATGGCCTGAATCTTACTCTCATCAGATTGGTTTAAAATTAACATACACACACTCATTTAAATTAAGAAACTTATCTTACCTTTAAAGTGTTAAAAGGGGAAAAGGTGAGGGGAGGAAAGGGGGAATCAACAGAAGGAAGGGAAGGAAGAAGGGGCAAAAGGAAAGGGGGAAAAAGGGGGGGTTGCATATAGGAGGGCAAATACACAGAAAGTGACAGAATTCAGAAACAAAACACTGGGGAATATGGATTAAGGGGAAAAAGGGGGAAATACAAACAGAGGGAAGATAACATGGAAGGCAATAAAGAGTTAGTAATTAAACTTTGAATGGGATGAACTCTCCCTTAAAATATAAGCGAATAGCAGAGTGTATTAAAAACCAGAATCCTACAATATACTGCTTATAAGAAATTCATCTGAAACAGAGAGATACATATAGAGTAAAGGTAAAAGGAGCAAAATATATTTTGCTTCAACTGAAGTGAAAAAGCAGGGGTAGCAATCCTTATCTTAGACAAAGTATCTTCAAAAATAGATATAATTAAAAGAGATAAGGAAGGAAACTACATCCTCCTAAAAGGTACCATAGGCAATAAAGTGATTTCAATACTAAATA
This sequence comes from Macrotis lagotis, assembly GCF_037893015.1. Classification (NCBI taxonomy): domain Eukaryota; kingdom Metazoa; phylum Chordata; class Mammalia; order Peramelemorphia; family Peramelidae; genus Macrotis; species Macrotis lagotis. Next base: position 196,111,425 of record NC_133659.1, read on the forward strand.
TGTATGTACCCAATGGTATAAGCATCCAAATTCTCAGAGGAGAAGTTGAAGGAGTTACAGGAAGACACAGACAGCAAAACTCTACTAGTTGGAGACCTCAACCTCCCACTCTCAGATTTAGATAAATCTAAGCATAAAATAAACAAGAAGTAAGTCAAAGAGGTAAATAGATTGTTAGAAAACCTAGACATGATAGACTTATGCAGGAAACTGAATGGGGATAGAAAGGAATATATATTTTCTTCTGTAGTACATGGTATTTCCAAAAAACTTGACTATATACTAGGGCATAAAAACCTAATAACCAATTGCAGAAAGGCAGAAATAGTGAATACATCTTTTTCAGATCATATTGCAATAAAAATCACATGCAATATTGGGCCAGGAAGATATAGACCCAAAACTAATTGGAAACTGAATAACCTCATTTTAAAGAATGAGTGGATCAAACAAATTATAGAAAGAATTAATTATTTTATCCTAGATAATGACAATAATGAAACAATATACCAAAATCTATGGTATATACTCAAGGCAGCTGTCAGGGGATATATTATAACTTTAAATGCTTATATGAATAAATAAGAGAAAGAAGAAATCAATGAACTAAATATGCAACTAAAAAAATTAGAGAAAGAACAAATTAACCCCTCCCAGTTAAATACCAAATTAGAAATTCTAAAAATAAAAGAGAAATTAATAAAATTGAAAGCAAGAAAACTATTGAACTAATAAATTAAACCAAAAGCTGATTTTATGAAAAAATGAATAAAATTAATAAACCTCTGGTCACTTTGACTTAAAAAAGAAAGAAGAAAACCAAATTGCTAGTATCATAAATGAAAAAGGTGAACTCACCACCAGTGAGGAGGAAATTAAAGTAATAATTCGCAATTATTTTGCCCAACTCTATGCCAATAAATTTGATTATCTAAATGAAATGGATGAATATTTACAAAAATATAAGTTGCCCAGGTTAAATGAAGAGAAAATTAAATACCTAAATAACACTATCGCAGAAAAAAAGAAATTCAGCCTTGGGCAAGCCACTTAACCCCATTTGCCTTGCAAAAACCTAAAAAAAAAAAGAAAAAGAAAAAGAAATTCAACAAGCCATTGTTGAACTCCCTAAGAAAAATTCTCCAGGGCTAAATGGATTCACAAGTGAATTCTATCAAACATTTAAGGAACAGCTGGTTCCAATTCTATATAAACTATTTGGAAAAATAGGTGAAGATGGAACTCTGCCTAACTTTTTCTATGACACTAGTATGGTGCTGATACCTAAACCAAGAAGAGTTAAAATAGAGAAAGAAAATTACAGACCTATCTCCCTGATGAAAATAGATGCAAAAATCTTAAATAAAATTTTTTTTTAGATTTTTTTTTTTGCAAGGCAAATGGCGTTAAATGGCTTGCCCAAGGCCACACAGCTAGGTAATTATTGAGCATCTGAGGCCACATTTAAACTCAGGTACTCCTGACTCCAGGGCTGGTGCTCTATCCACTGAGCCACCTAGCCACACCTTAAATAAATTCTTAGCAAAAGTACTACAACAAGTTATCACTAGGATAATACATTATGACCAAGTACAATTTATCCCAGGAATGCAGGGTTGGTTCAATATTAGGAAAATTGTCAGTATAATTAATTATATCAATAGCAAACCTATCAGAAATCATATGCTTATATCAATAGATGCTGAAAAAGCTTTTAACAAAATACAGCACCCATTCCTACTAAAAATATCAGAGAGCATAGGAATAAATGGATTGTTCCTTACAATAATAAACAATATTGGGGTAGCTAGGTAGCAAAGTGAATGTTAGCTTCAGCAATAAGAGAAGAATAAGAAATCAAAGGAATTAGAATAGGGAAGGAAGAAACAAAACTCGCACTCTTTGCAGATGACATGATGGTATAACTGGAGAATACAAAAAAATTATCTAAAAAGCAACTAGAAATAATTTGCAACTTTAGCAAAGTCGCAGGATATAAAATAAACTTTCATAAATCCTCAACATTTCTATATATGACTAGCAAGATGCAGCCAAAAGAGCTTCAGAGAGAAATCCCATTCAAAGTAACTTCAGGCAATATAAAATACCTGGGAGTCTACCTGTCAAAGTAGACTCAGAAACTTTCTGAAAACAATTACAAAGCACTTCTCACACAAATAAAATCAGACTTAAATAACTGGACAAACATCAACTGCTCATGGATAGGTTGAGCAAATATAATAAAAATGACAATTCTAGCAAAATTAAATTACTTGTTTAGTGCCCTACCAATCAAAATTCCAAAAACTTACTTTAATGAGTTAGAAAAAATTGCAAGTAAATTCTTATGAAGAAATAAAAAGTTGAGAATCTCCAGAGATTTAGTGAAAAAAAAGTACAATAGAAGGTGTCTTAGGCCTCCCAGATCCAAAATTATATTAAAAAGCATCAGTCATCAAAACTGTCTGGTGTTGGCTGAGAAATAGAGTGATGGATCAGTGGGATAGACTAGGTGCAATAGCAGGAAATAATTATAGTAATCTGCTGCTTGATAAAACCCAAAGAGTCCAGCTATTGGGATAAAAACTCTCTCTTTGATTAAAAAAACTGTTGAGAAGGGGGAGGGCGGCTAGGTGGCACAATGGATAGAGCACCAGCCCTAGAGTCAGGAGTACCTGAGTTCAAATCTGGTCTCAGACACTTAATAATTACCTAGCTGTGTGGTCTTGGGCAAGCCACTCAACCCCATTTGCCTTGCAAAAACCTGAAACCCCTCCCCCTGCAAAAAAACTTGAGAAAATTGGAAATTAGTATGGAAGAAACTTAGATTAGACTAGCACCTCACACCCTATACCAAGATAAGATCAAAATGGATACAGTATCTAGACATAGAAAACAATATTATAAGCAAACTAGAAGATGAAGGAATACCTGTCAGATCTATGAAAAGGGAAGCAATTTATGACCACGGAAAAGATGGAGAACACCATTAAAAATAAACTAGATAATTTTGATTACATTAAATTAAAAAGCTTTTTCACAAGAAAACCACTGCAACCAAGATCAAAAGAAATGTAGTAAATTGGGAAACAATTTTTACAACTAGTGTTTCTGAGAAAGGACTCATCTCTAAAATATACAGAGAACTGAGTCAAATTTAAAAAAAAAAGACAAGCCATTCCCCAATCAACAAATCACAACAAATCACAAAAACAAGTCACATGGAAAATTGCTCTAAATCACTAATAATTAGAGAAATGCAAGTTAAAATATCTTTGAGTTACCACCTCACACCTCTCAGACTGGTCAATATGACCAGAAAGAACAATGATCAATATTGGAAGGAATGTAGGAAATCTGGGACACTAAAACACTGTTGGTGGAGCTGTGAACTCATCCAAACTTTCTGGAGAGCAATTTGGAATTAGACCCAAAAGGCAACAAAAATGTGCATACCTTTTGATCCAGAAATACCACTACTTGGTCTATACCCTGAAGAGATTATGAAAAAGGGAAAAACAACACTTGTACAAAAATATTCATAGCAGCCCTGTTTGTGGTGGCAAAGAACTGGAAATCAAGTAAATGTCCTTCAATTGGGGAATGGCTTAGCAAACTGTGGTATATGTATGTCATGGAACACTATTATTCTATTAGAAACCAGGAGGGATGGGAATTCAGGGAAGCCTGGAGGGATTTGCATGAACTGATGCTGAGTGAGATGAGCAGAACCAGAAAAACACTGTACTGTACACCCTAACAGCAACATGGGGGTGATGATCAACCTTGATGGACTTGCTCATTCCATCAATGCAACAATCAGGGACAATTTTGGGGTATCTGTGATGGAGAATGCCATCTGTATCCAGAGAAAAATGGTGGAGTTTGAACAAAGACTAAAGACTATTACCTTAAAAATCCTTCATTTTCATTTTTTTTTTGCAAGGCAATGGGGTTAGCTGCCACCAAATTCATTTTTGTATTAGAATGCTTATTCTTACAGAAGTATTTTAGTGAGTGGAGAAGCAACATCCAAATGGGGGAAATATACCAAATATAAACTAGTTTGTTTTTCAGATTTTTCTATTTGTAACTAAGTTCACTGTACAGTAATTAGAAATCAAATTGTAAATTGTAAATTCTATGATCTAAAGAAGTTCCAAATTTCATGTTTTTTAATGAAAAAATAAGATTTGACCTGATAAAATTTGTGTTGAAATATTTATTTTACCAGAAAAGAAGAAATCTACAAACAAAACTGAATTTTATGTGGCAAAATCTGGAATCCAGAGATCCAGAAGCACATCAGATGTCTCCAGAAGAAAAGAAATGGACCAGAATTTTATGTTATTATTTATTTTCTCCCCTTTGCACACCTTATTTGTATGGATTGTTTAATCAGAAGAAATTGTCCCCTTTTGATCTCTGTAACTTGCCCCTTTGATTCTGTAAATCTATTCCTCTGTTCCTCATAGAACTTATGTTGCCTACCTATATCCTAGAATCCCTAAATTTCCAAGATTTGTTATTTCCCCTCCAAGATGCCCCTCTTTTCTCCTTCCTTAGTTGATCTACAGATGATATAATGAATCCTCTTTGATCAAAATGGGAGAATGTCAAAGTATAATTTCTTCAAAACTATATTACTGGGGGTAGCTAGGTGGCACAATGGATTAGAACACTGTCCCTGGAGTCAGGAGTACCTGAGTTCAAATCCGGCCTCAGACACTTAATAATTACCTAGCTGTGTGGCCTTGGGCAAGCCACTTAACCCCATTGCCTTGCAAAAACTAAAAACAAAAATAGAAAAAAAAACTATATTACTGGTCAAAGGTTGATTTCTTAGCTTTTGGGATAAATGGAATATGTCCTCCCTTAAACTTTGAGGAATACTTATTCTCCTTGTACTTTAATCCAGGAAGGGACAGCTAGATAGCACAGTGGATTGTTTCCATGTCCTTAGAATCAGGAGGATGGGATCAAATCCAGCCTCAAATATTTGGCACTCCCTAGCTATGTGACCTTGGGTAAGTCACTTAACCCTGATTGCCTTGCATCCAGGGCCATCTCCAAGTGTCCTGATTCATATATCTGGTCCCTGAATCCAGATGTCCCTGGAAGAGAAAGTGAAGGTGTTGACTTAGCACATTATCCCCCTCTCTCAAATCCAATTCACGTGCTTGTCATGATATCACCACCCTGATGTCATGGTCTTTTTCTAGAGCAAACATATATCATCATCATTAATCCAGGAAAGAATTCATCCTCTCTTAGAAAAGATAGCATTATAAAAGGATGATACTCTTTGTTATGATATTCTTTATTGAGGTACAACATAATAGAATGACCTCCAGGGCCTCTGCTCAAAGTGGTCATTATCATGATGACTTTCCTCTATTGGTTTACAGTAAATCCTCGAGAATAAAGACTTCATGTCTAACCCATATTTTCTGACATTTTATTTTTAATTTTATATTTTTTACAATTTACAAGAGGAAAGGAGAAAGGAAAGGAGAAAGAAAAGGAAAGAGGGAAGGAAGGTTATATTAATGTCTACCATGTATCAGGCACTGTGTAAGCACGTTATAAATTTTCCCTTCTTTGATACTCATAACAATTTTAAGAGGTATTATTGTATTATTGTCCCCACTTTTCAATTGAGGAAACTGAGACAAACACAGTTGGGTTATTGTCATTATTGTTCACCTTTTGTTCTTGAAGATCACTGACACCAGGAGGGTGATGTCTTGACTTGTAAGTGAATTAGATTTAAGCGAGGCAGAGCTGGTCAAAGTCATCAGCCTCTCTCTCTCTCTCCTCCAGAGTCATCTGAGTCCAATGACAAGACATAGGTCAGGACGACTGGCAATGATCCAGGAGGCCATGGAAGACTGGTCTCTTTAAGCTAAGGCCCTTCCCAAGTCTCGACTTGTCTGAGGCAATACCCATTCAATGATATAAAGACAGGTAAGAATTGAGACAAAAGATGACTAATTTGCTTAGTCAAAAGAATCAATCTGGGAGGGGTGGACTCTCAGGATTAAACAAGTAAGTATCTCAGGCCCAATCTGATTTAGCTTCCTGAGTAGACCCATTCTATCCACTGCTTTGCCTGTCTACCTTTAGGAGTTGTCTCTGTGATTTTCCCCACTCCTTAACAGAACCAAATTTCAAAGACCTAGGTGGAGAGGAGTTAAGTAATTCTTTTCAATCCCCAAAATGCTCCCTGGTTATTATGCAGAGCAACTTCAGAATAAAAATAGAAAGGACTATGAGGGACCAGGGAACCTTTACCCTAATCCTCCCAAACTTCCACAGCCAGAACTGACATACTTCTTTTTTTTTTTAGATTTTTTTTTTGCAAGTCAAATAGGGTTAAGTGGCTTGCTCAAGGCCACACAGCTAGGTAATTATTAAGTGTTTGAGTCCAGATTTGAACTCAGGTACTCTTGACTCCAGGGCTGGTGCTCTATCCACTGTGCTACCTAGCTGCCCCTTGAACTGACATACTTCTTTTTTTTATTTTTAATTAATTTAAATTTATTTTTATTAAAGATATTATTTGAGTTTTACATGCCCCCCCAATCTTGCTCCCCCCCCCCCCAGAAAGCACTCTGTCAGTCTTTACTTTGTTTCCATGTTGTACCTTGATCCAAATTGGGTGTGATGAGAGAGAAATCATATCCTTAAAGAGAAGAGAAGTCTAAGAGGTAACAAGATCAGACAATAAGCTATCTGTTTTTTTTCTAAATTAAAGGGAATAGTCCTTGCACTTTGTTCAAACTCCACAGCTCCTTATCTGGATACAGGTGGTACTCTCCTTTGCAGACAGCCCAAAAGTGTTCCCAATTGTTGCAGTGATGGAATGAGCAAGTCCATCAAGGCTGAACATCACTCCCATGTTGCTGTTAGGGTGTACAGTGTTTTTCTGGTTCTGCTCATCTCACTCAGCATCAATTCATGCAGATTGCTCCAGGTTTCCCTGAAATCCCGTCCCTCCTGGTTTCTAATAGAACAATAGTGTTCCATGACACACATATACCATAATTTGCTAAGCCATTCCCCAATTGAAGAACATTTACTGGATTTCCAATTCTTTGCCACCACAAACAGGGCTGCTATAAATGTTTTGGTACAAGTAATGTTTTTACCCTTTTTCATGGTCTCTTCAGGGTACCCAGTAGTGGTATTGCTGGGTCAAAGGGTATGCACATTTTTGTTGCCCTTTGGGCATAGTTCCAAATAGCTCTCCAGAAGGGTTGGATAAGTTCACAGCTCCACTAACAGTGTAATAGTGTCCCAGATTTCCCACATCCCTTCCAACAATGATCATTATCCTTGCTGGTCACACTGGCCAATCTGAGAGGTGTGAGGTGGTACCTCAGAGAAGCTTTAATTTGCATTTCTCTAATAATTAATGATTAAGAGCATTTTTTCATATGGCTATAGATTACTTTGATCTCCTCATCTGTAAACTGCCTTTGCATATCCTTTGACCATTTGTCAATTGGGGAATGGCTTTTTGTTTTAAAAATATGACTCAGTTCTCTGTCCTTTGTCAGAATCATTAGTTGTAAAGATTGTTTCCCAATTTACTACATTTCTTTTGATCTTGGTTACATTGGTTTTATCTGTGCAAAAACTTTTTAATTTAATGTAATCGAAATCCTCTAATTGGTTTTTGGTGATGTTCTACAACTCTTCCTTAGTCATAAACTGTTCCCCTTTCCATAGATCTGACAGGTAGACTAGTCCTTGATCTTCTAATTTGCTTAAAGTATTTTTTTTATGTCTATGTCCTGTAACCATTTGGATCTTATCTTGGTAAAGGGTGTGAGGTGTTGGTCTAATCTAAGTTTCTTCCATACTAACTTCCAATTTTCCCAGCAATTTTTATCAAAGATGGAGTTTTTATCCCAATGGACAGACTCTTTGGGTTTATCAAAAAGCAGATTACTGTAATCATCTCCTGCTTTTACACCTAGTCTATTCCACTGGTCCACCACTCTATTTCTTAGCCAATACCAAACAGTTTTGATGACTGATGCTTTATAATATAATTTTAGATTGGGTAGGGCTACACCACTTTCTTTTGCACTTTTTTTCATTAAGCTCCTGGCAATTCTTGACTTTTTATTTCTCCATATGAATTTACTTACAATTTTTTCTAACTTATTAAAGTAATTTTTTGGAATTTTGATTGGTAGGGCACTAAACAGATAGTTTAGTTTTGGTAGAATTGTCATTTTTATTATATTAGCTCTACCTATCCATGAGCAGTTGATATTTGTCCAGTTATTTAAATCTAATTTAATTTGTGTGAGAAGTGTCTTATAATTGTTTTCAAAAAGATTCTGAGTCTGTCTTGGCAAATAGACTCCCAAATATTTTATATTGTCTGAGGTTACTTTGAATGGGATTTCTCTTTCTAGCTCTTCCTGCTGTTTCTTGCTAGACATATATAGAAAAGTTGAGGATTTATGAGGGTTTATTTTATAAACTGCAACTTTGCTAAAATTGCTAATTGTTTCCAGTAGTTTTTTTAGATGATTTCTTGGGATTCTCTAGGTAGACCATCATGTCATCTACAAAGAGTGAGAGTTTTGTCTCTTCCTTCCCAATTCTAATTCCTTTAATTTCTTTTTCTTCTCTAATTGCTGCTGCTAACATTTCTAATACAATATTGAATAGTAGTGGTGATAATGGGCACCTTTGTTTCACCCCTGATCTTATTGGGAATGCCTCTAGCCTCTCCCCATTCAATATAATGCTTGTTGGTGGTTTCAAATAGACACTGCAAATTATTTTAAGGAACAGTCCATTTATTCCTACACTCTCTAGTGTTTTTAATAGGAATGGATGCTGTATTTTGTAAAAAGTTTTTTCAGCATCTATTGATATGATTGTATGATTTCTGATAGGTTTGTTGTTGATATAATTGAGTACACTAACAGTTTTCCTAATATTGAACCAACCCTGCATTCCTGGAATAAATCCTACTTGATCATAATGTATTATCCTAGTGATGACTTGTTGTAATCATTTTGCTAAGATTTTATTTAGGATTTTGCATTTATATTCATCAGGGAGATAGGTCTATAATTTTCTTTCTCTGTTTTAACTCTTCCTGGTTTAGGTAACAGGACCATATTGGTTTCGTAGAAAGAGTTAGACAGAGTTCCATCTTTCCCTATTTTTCCACAGAGAACCAATTGTTCCTTAAATGTTTGGTAGAATCCACTTGTGAATCCATCAGGCCCTGGAGATTTTTTTTTAGGGAGTTCAGTAATGGCTTGTTGAATTTCTTTTTCTGAGCTAGGGTTGTTTAGGTATTTAATCTCTTCTTCATTTAACCTGGGCAACTTATATTTTTGTAAATATTCATCCATTTCACTTAGATTATCAAAATCATTGGCATAGAGTTGGGCAAAATAATTTCAAATTATTACTTTAATTTCGTCCTCATTGGTGGTGAGTTCACCTTTTTCATTTATGATACTAGCAATTTGGTTTTCTTCTTTCTTTTTTTTTAATCAAATTGACCAGAGGTTTATCAATTTTATTGGTTTTTTCATAATACCAACTTTTGGTTTTATTTATTAATTCAATGGTTTTTTTGCTTTCAATTTTATTAATTTCTCCTTTAATTTTTAGAATTTCTAATTTGGTACTTAATTGGGGATTTTTGATTTGTTCTTTCTCTAATTTTTTTTAGTTGCATGTTTAGTTCATTGATTTCCTCTTTCTCCAATTTATTCATGTAAGCATTTAGAGCTATAATATATCCCCTGAGAGTCGCTTTGAATGAATCCCATAGGTTTCGGTATGTTGTTTCATTATTATCATTATCTAGGATAAAATGGTTAATTCTATCTATAATTTGTTTTTTGGTCCACTCATTTTTTAAAATGAGGTTATGCAGTTTCCAATTTGTTCTGGGTCTATATCTCCTTGGCCCAGTATTGCATATGACTTTTATTGCATTGTGATCTGAGAAAGATGTATTCACTATTTCTGCCTTTCTGCAGTTGATCATTAGGTTTTTATGTCCTGGTACATGGCCAATTTCTGTATATGTTCCATGTACTGCAGAGAAAAAGGTATATTCCTTCCTATCCCCATTCAGTTTCTTCCATAAGTCTACCATATCTAATTTTTCTAACAATCTATTTACCTCCTTAATTTCTTTCTTGTTTGTTTTATGATTCAATTTATCTAGATCTGATAGCGGGAGGTTGAGGTCTCCCACTAGTAGAGTTTTGCTGTCTATGTCTTCCTGTAATTCTTTCACCTTCTCCTCTAAGAATCTGGGTGCTGTCCCACTGGGTGCATATATATTCAGTATTGAAATGACTTTATTGTCTATGGTACCTTTTAGGAGGATAAAGTTTCCTTCCTTATCTCTTTTAACACTATCTATTTTTTCTGCTGCTTTGTCTGAGATGAGGATTGCTACCCCTGCTTTTTTTACTTCACCTGAAGCAAAGTATAATTTAGTCCAACCTTTTACCTTTACTTTTTATGTATATCTCTGCTTCAAATGAGGTTCTTATAAGCAGCATATTGTAGGATTCTGGTTTTTAATCCACTCTGCTATTTGCTTACATTTTAAGGGAGAGATCATCCCATTCACATTCAAGGTTATGATTACTAATTCTTTATTGCCTTCTGTGCTATCTTCCCTCTGTTTGCATTTTTCCCCCTTTCCCCCCCTTTTATCCATATTCCCCAGTCTTTTGTTTCTGAAAACAACCCCCTTCAGTGTGTTTTCCCTCCTATATCACACCCTCCCCTTTCTTTTCCCTTTCCCTTTTTCCCTTTTCCCTTCCCCTCCTTTTGTTATTTCCTCTTATTTCACCCACTCTCCTTCCCTTTCTCCATCCCCCCTCCCCTTTTCCCCTTTTAATACTTGAAAGGTTAGATGTTTTATAAGTTAACTGAGTATGTGTAGGTTGACTTTAAGCCAAGTCTGATGAGAAGAAGATTCAGGTGTTTCTCCTCTGCTCCCTTCTTCCTCTCTATTACCATAGGTTTTTTGTACCTCTTAGTGTAATGAGATTTACCTCCATTCAATCCCCTCCCTCCTTCAGTCTCTTTCCTGTCCCCCCTTTTAGGGCAGTAGTATTTTTTTTTAGATCCTTCTAAGTCATAGAAAATTCTGAATGTCTGTCCCTTCTAGTACTGTATATTCTATTGAATAGAGTCAAAATTCCTGAGAGTTCTTAGAGTCTTTCTCCCAAGTGGGGTTAAAGCCAGTTACATCCCATTAGATAGCAATCTCATGGATAGGTCATGAATGTCCATCATTTCTGGCTAGGTGTATCCTCTCTGTTAAGAGTTACATTTCTCAAGGTTTATGAGAATCTTTTTTTTTTTTTACCCCCATGCTGGGATATAGCCAGTTTCAGCTTACTGGACTGCATTTTTTTTTCCTTTTACCGAGCCCCCCCCCTTTTATTTTTACCTTTTCATGTGTCTCTTGAACCTCCTGTTTGATGTCCAAATTTTCTGTTTAGCTCTGGTCTTTTCATCAGAAATTTTTGGAATTCTTCCATTTTGTTAAATGTCCATCTTTTTCCCTGGAAGAGAAGGCTCAGCTTTGCAGGAAAGTAGATTGTTGGCTGCATTCCAAGCTCCCGTGCTCTTCGAAATATCTTGTTCCAGGCCCCTTGATCCTTTAATGTTGATGCTGCCAGGTCCTGCGTGATCCTTACTGTGGCTACTTGATATTTAAATTATTTCTTTCTGGATGCTTGCAGGATTTTCTCTTTTATCTGATAGTTCTGCAGTTTGGCCACAACATTCCTTGGTGTTTTCATTTTAGGACCTTTTTCTGGTGGGGATCGATGTACTCTTTCAATAACTACTTTGCCCTCCGATTCCATGATATCAGGGCAGTTTTCCATCACTAGATCCTGTAATATTAGGTCCAGGCTTTTTTTCTCTTCAATGTTTTCAGGAAGTCCTATAATTTTCAGGTTGCCCCTCCTCAATCTATTCTCAAGGTCAGTGGTTTTGTTGATGAGGTATTCTACATTTGTTTCTATTTTTTTCTATTTTTTGATTTTGTTTAACTGACTCTTGCTGTCTCCTGGAGTCATTAGTTTCTGTAGACTCCATTATTTTTTTTGGGGGGGAGGAGTTTTCTTTATTAACCTTGTGCAACTCCTTTTTCAATTGGTCAATTCTACTTTTGAAAGAACTTTCCATTTGACCAATTGAGGTTTTGAGAGAATTAATTTCTTTTTGCATTTGCTCATTTGAGGATTTGAGAGAATTATTCTCATTTGGTAATTGTCCAATTGATGATCTGAGAGATTTATTCTCCTTTTGTGTTTGTCCAATTGTACTTTCTAAGGTTTTGTTTTCTTGTTGCAAGGTATTAATTGTCTCTCCCAAATTTTTAAGCCCCTTCCTTATTTCTTCAAGGAAGTCTTTCTGTGCTGGAGACCAGATTATATTCTCCTCAGAGGTTCCAGGTCTCTCTGAGTTGGGGTCTTTCCCTTCCAGGAATTTTTCTATGGATCCACCTTTTCGCTGACCCTTCTTCATTATGCTAAGATCTTGAGTTGGAAGGGGGGGGGCTGGTTCACCTGGGCTTGGGATTGCTAAAGGCTTTACTGATTGCAGTTTCTCTGGCTGGCCAGTCAGTGGTGCTGATTGCCCTCTCTGGAGTGTCTGTGACCTTGGTTGGATGGCCTCCTCCCTTTGCCTGAAGGGAGGGGTTGGAACTATTGAATTCTTTTGCCTTCAATCAATGGTGGGCTTTACCCTGGCCTGAGGTCATTCCTCAGCTGGGCTGGTTCTTCTGCTTACACACCTGGGCCTGAGGCAGAAGTAGTTTGCCTTTGTTTGGGGAAAGGCCTCTGTGCAATGGAGGTGTGCCCTCAGAGTTTCTCAGACCGGAGGAGCCTAGGGATGGTGTCCACAGCTCTCCTGCACCAGAACACTTCCCCCAGCCTGGCCCCCGAGCTCCAGAGGGACAGCACCAACACCAGCGCCTCTGCTTTCCCGTGAACCGAAGCCCCTTTTGTCCAGCCCCACCACTGATCCAGCAGGTCTGTCTCTCTGGCCAGCTCTCCGACCCTCAGACTCCCGGTTCCAATTCAGCTGTTAATCTGGTTGATCCGGGGCTGATCCTCCCTCTGAGCCCAGACTCACCCTCCTGGATTCGTCCAAGGCTACTGCAGGAGACAAATCCTGAGGTAGATGTTCTTTCTCCTGGCTTTTCTTTCTGGGTTTTCTGGATCCGATTTCTTTTAAGAGGTTTGTTTCATGTGATAGATGGGGAAGAGATCAGGAGACTTTAGAACTGTGCCTGTCTCCTCTCTGCCATCTTGGATGGAAGTCGATATACTTCTTAAAAAGATAAGACCAAGGGGCAGCTAGATGGCACAGTGGATAGAGTACCCACCCTGGAGTCAGGAGGACCTGAGTTCAAATCCAGCCTCATACATTTAATAATTACCTAGCTGTGTGACCTTGGGCAAGCCACTTAATTCCAATGCTTTGCAAAAAAGAAAAAAAAACCTAAACAAAAAGATGGGTTCTAACTTTAACAGGTCACTGTACTATGTATATTAATTTATATACCACAGTTTTTTCTTTTTTTTATATTTAAAAAAAAAAAATTTAGCTTGTTTGTTTTTGCTAGGCAATGGGGTTAAGTGGCTTTCCCAAGGCCACACAGCTAAGTAATTATTAAGTGTCTGAGGCTGGATTTGAACTCAGGTCCTCCTGACTCCAAGGCCGGTGCTCTATCCACTGTGCCACCTAGCTGCCCCCTTTTTAACATTTTTAATTTAAAGTTTTGAGTTCCAAATTCTATCCCTCCAGCATTCCTTCCCCTTCCCTTCCTTCAGATAGTTAAAACAATCAGATATAGGTTATACACGTGCAAATGTAAAACATTAATCATGTAAAATTTTGTACAAGAAAATTCAAAGAAAAGGAAAAAATGAAAGAAAAAAGTGAAAAATAGCTTGCTTCAATCTATGTTCAATCAATATCAATTCTTTCTTTGGAGATGAATAGTTTGCTTTATCATTAATCCTTTGGGATTTTCTTAAATCATTGTATTGCTCAGTCAGTAACAATAATTATTTGAACAATATTGCTGTTAATGAGTTCTATTTGCTTCACTATGCATCAGTTCATGTAAGTCTTTCTAGATTTTTTGAAGTCTTCCTGTTTGTCATTTCTTATAATACAATAATATTCCATTACAAATCATAAAGTACATTTCCCAACTGATGGGCATTCCTTTGATTTCCAATTCTTAACCACCACAAAAATAGTGACAGTAAATATTTTTGTACAAATATGCTCTTTCCCCCTTTTTTGGATGTATTTGTGATTTAGACCTAACAGTAGTATTGCTGGATCAAAGAGTATGCACAGTTTTATTGCCCTTTGGGTATATTCCAAATTACTCTTCAGATGGTGGGATCCATTCACAACTCTACCAGCAATGCATTAGTATTCCAGTTTTTTGTCATCCTTTCAACATCCAGCATTTCCTTTTTTGTCATATTAGTCATTCTGATAGATGTCTGGTGATACCTCAGAGTTTTTTAATTTGCATTTTTGTGATCAAATGTGATTTAGAGCATTTTTTATATGACTATAGATATGGTTTGATTTCTTTGTCTTAAAACTGTCTGTTCATATCCTTTGACCATTTATCAATTGGGGAATGACATATTTTTTATGTATTTTACTCATTCTCTATATATTTGATAAATGAGAACTTGAAAATTTTCCCCCCTGTTTTCTATTTTCCTTATAATTTTAATTGTATTGGTTTTGTTTGTGCAAAAACTTTTTAAATTTGACATAATCAAAACAATCTATTTTACAATTTTTAATGCTTTCTTCTTTGATACTAAATGATATCTTCTTTAGTACTAAATTCTTTCCTTATACATAAATTTGACAAATAAACTATTCCATGCCCTCTTTTTAAAAAAAAATATTTATTTAAGGCAATGGGATTAAGAGTGACTTGCTCAAGGTCACACAGTTAGGCAATTATTAAGTGTCTAAGATCAAATTTGAACTCAGGTCCTCCTGACTCCAGGGCTAATGTTCTATACACCAAGCTGCTCCCTTTTTTACATGCCCTCTTAATTTATTTATGATATAACCCTTTATGTGTAAATCATGTATTCATTTTGACCTTAACTTGTTACATAATGTGAGATGTTGGTCTATACCTAGTTTCTGCCATATTACTTTTCAGTTTTCCTAGTAGTTTTTCTCAAACAATATTGTTCCAAAACCTTGAATCTTTGGATTTATCATATGCTAAATTACCATGATCATTTACTATAATGCTATTTATTCCTATTCTATTCCACTGATCCATCACTATATTGCTTAGCCAGTATTGGATTGCTTTTCTATAATGTCTGGCTATACAACTTTTTAATTTTTTTCATTGATTCCCTTGATATCATTGAATTTTTGTTCTCCCAAATGAATTTTGTTACTATTTTTCTACCTCTATAAATAATCTTTAATAGTTTGATTGGTATAGCACTGAATCAATAGATTAATTTAGATAGAATTACCATTTTTATTATATTGACTCAGCTTACCCATGAGTACTTAATATTTTTCCAATTGTTATGTTTCCAATTTATTTGTGTGAAGAGGGTTTTATAGTTGCATTCATAAAGTTCCTAAATTTGTCTTGGCAGATAGACTTCCAAGTAGTTTATATTGTCTGTACTATTTTAAATGGAATTTCTATTTCTATCTTTTACTTCTGAATTTTGTTAGTGATATATAGAAATACTGATAATTTATATGTATTTATTTTGTATCCTGCAACTTTGCTTAAGTTGTTAATAATTTCAAGTAGTTTTTTTGGTTGATTCTTTAGGATTTTCTTTTTTTTTTCTTTAGGATTTTCTAAGTATATAGCTTTGTTTCTTCATTACCTATTATAATTCCTTTATTTTCTTTTTCTTCTCTTATTGTTATAACTAATATTTCTAGTACAATATTAAATAATAGAGATGATAAAGGGCATCCTCACTTTGCCCCTGATTTCTTTGGAAGGATTTTAGCTTATCCCCATTACATATAATTCTTGCTAATGGTTTTAGATAAATATAACTTATTATTTTAAAAGAAGCTCAATTTATTCCTATGCTCATAGGGTTTTTAATAGGAATAGGTACTATATATTGCCAAAGGTTGTTCCTGCACCTATTGAGATTGGTTTTGTTATTGATATGCTCATTTATGCTGATAGTTTTCCCAGTATTGAGCCAACCTGGAATTCCTGGTATAAATCCTATCTAGTTATAGTGTATTATCCTTGTGATATATTTCTGTAATCTCTTTTATTTAAAGTTTTTGCATCAATATTCATTAGAGGAAATTGATTTATAATTTTCTTTCTCTTTATTGATTTTTTCCTGGTTTGGGTATCAGCACATATTTGTGCCATAAAAGGAATTTGGTAGGACTCCATGTGCTTATTTTTCCAAATAGTCTACATAATATTAAGATTAATTATTCCTTAAATGTTTAGTAGAATTTTCTTAAGAATTAATCTGGTCCCAGGGAATTTTTCTTAGGAATTCATTGATGGCTTTTTCAATTTCTTATTTTAAGATTGAGTTTTTATTTTTTTCTTTCTTCAATTATTCTACCTAATTCATCCATTTCATTTAGACTGTCAAATTTATTGGTATATAAGTACCCAATATAGTTCCTGTCAATTGTCTTAATTTCCTCCTCATTAGCTGTGAATTTTTGATATTAGTAGTGAGTCTTTGACCTTAGTAATTTTGTTTTTCTTCTTTCCTTTTTAAATATCAGTTTAACCAGTGGTTGTCATGGCTTTTCCTACTCTAGTTTGTTCTTTTGCCTGTTCTACTTTGTCCCAGACTGAGACACAGGTGACTTTATTGGCTTTCTTCTTTGGCTTACACTTTTTGTTTAGCCCTGGAGTTACCGACTTGATAACTTCCAAACCACAAGAATCTCTTAAATTATATACCTGCAGTCTTTTATAAAAATAAACAATGAACCCATATCTGTTAATTGGGGACAAAAAAAATCAGTTGGTTTGGAGAGCAGCAAACTCAAAAGCAATATTTTCACATCTTTTTATATAGGGTAACAGTGATGTACAGAGGAGGGAAACCCCACCAGGATGCTTCACTTAAGCCTTGCTCCCACTTGCTAAATCATCACCACAACCTCAGGGAGATGGCTCATAATACTATTTCTTTCTCCTATCATCTTCAAGTCCTACACCTCATCCTTTCAGGATCAGGCTCTTTGACTTCCAAGGTGACAATTAGCTAATCAAATGTCCATTTCATTATACTTATGTGCAGACTAGAAATTGTCTTCTCTGGGTTTATTTTTTTAATTAAGATAGGAATTGTATCTGTGAATTCATTGATTTAGGGAATACCCAAGTAAAGAAATTCCTTCTACCAAGGCAGATCTGCATCTTTCATTATTTATTCTTTATAAAATGTAAAAACTTGTACAAATGAAGTTTGGACAAAGCTTTTCTGACATTAACTGAACACATAAAGTGTGTGTGTCCCAAAAGTTCTCAAAAACTGCACTAGGACTTTTGGGACATTGTGTGTTTTGTGTGTGTGTGTGTGTGTGTGTGTGTGTGTGTGTGTGTGTATGTGGTTTCCATTATATGTAAAACCTAGATTGAACCTTGAAGGAACATGAGGATTCTAAGGAGGTAGACACAGAGTCTCTTTCACACCTATATGGAATTTATGGAATAACAGATAGATTGGTTTGGCTGGAACTTAGAACTAAGTAAAGAGGACTAATGTAAAATAAGTCTAAAAAAGCAGGCTACTGCCAGATTGTGAATGTCAAGTTAAGGAGTTTATATTTTAATGAAAGGAAATAAGCCACTGAAGTTTCTTGATCAGAAGAGACAAATAGTCAAGCCTATGCTTTATATCATTTGGCATCTTTCTGGAAAATGAATTGGAGAGGTGAGAGACTGGAAATAGAAAGGTCAATTGGGAAACTAATGCAATAGTCTAGGCAAGAGATGATAAGAATCTAAACTAGTGTGGTGGTTGTGGGGAAGAAGAGGATGGATGGGAAAGATATTATAGGATTAAAATAAGATTTGGCAATAAGATTTGGGGAGGGTGAGGAAAGGGAAGGTGAAGTGTAAAGTGTAAAGTCTGAGGTTTAAAACCTGGGTCAATAGCAAAAAGATGATAAGAGATAGGTAAATTAGAAGGAGGTATGGTATAATGAGATGTGTTCAATTCTGAATGTAGCTCTACTTGATTTATTCTATTAAAGTATTATTCATATGCTCAAAGGGCAATCACATTGTTCATAACTTTTGATGCAACAACACCACTACTAGGTCTGTATTCCAAAGAAATAAAAAAGGAGATGGGGGGAGAGGATCAGAGAAAGGACCTCCTTGTACGAAAATATTTATAGCAGCAATTTTTGTGTTGGCAAAGAATTGGAAATTGAGGGAATACCCATCAATTGGGGAATGGCTGAACAAATCTTATATCTAATAGTAATGGAGTGCTAGTGTTCTTTAAGAAATGACAAGCAGGAAGATTTCAGAATAATTTGAAAAGACTTGTATGAATTGATGCTGAGTGAAGATGAGCAGAATGAGAACATCACACACAGTAACAGCAATAGGCTATATAATCAATCGTATATAACTTAGTTATTCTCAGCGATACAATGATTCAAGATAATTTCAAAGGACTCAAGGCAAAAAATTCTATTCACATCCAGAGAAAGAACGGAAAGAGTCTTAATACAGTCAAATCATTCTATTTTCATTTTTTTGTGTGTAGTTTTTTTTCTTTCAATCTGTTTCTTCTTTCACAACATGACTAATATGGAAATAAGTTTTACATGATTACACAAATATAACCTATATCAAATTGTTTACTGTCTTAGGAGAGAAAGGAAGGAGAAAATTTGGAAGTTTTTTTTAAATGAATGTTAAAACTTGTCTTTACAAATGATTGGAAAAAATAAAATACTATTTTTAAAAAAAGTGTTTGGTTGTTTCATATACATTTGCTGTATCTCACTAACTACCTTAGTTTAGAAGAATACTAGCAAGGATTACATTTTCTCTTTGTTTTATCTGTCCCCCTACCCCTCCAACTTTCCCTACCAGCCCCTGGCACCAAAGTTAATGATAATAATAATTATTATTATAATTATAATAGCTGATGTTTATATATTACTTACTACATGTCAGGTACTATGTACTTTTTACAATTATTATCTCATTTGATCCTCACAATAACCCTGGGAGGTAGAGGCTATTATTATTTTCATTTTCTAGATAAATAAATCAAGACAAACATAATTTAAGTGACTGACTAGTGCCCAGGGTCACACTATGTACCCGAGGCTGCATTTGAATTCAGGTCTTCCTGACTCTAGGTTCATCACTGTATCCTAGTGCCACCTGCTCCTTTGGAGTTGTGCAGAGTTACAAGTTAAAAAAATTCTTTGTTATTATATTATGTTAATGAACAGATAAAGAAACTAATTTAAAAACTTTTTTCATTGCTGGACCAATTCACATCTCTAATCAACAGTGTACTAAGATGATTATTTACTTGAAGTCTTTCCAACATTGGCCATTTTCCTCTTTTTTTATTTTTTGCCAATCTGATAAGAATGTAGTAGAACTTCAAAAGTGCTTTAGTTTACATTTCTCTAATTATGAGTGATTTAGAGTATTTTTTTATGATTGTTGATAATTTGGATTTCTTCCTTTGAAAATTATTAATATTAGCATAATAGGATATTATTATATGGTAAGAATGATGAAAGTGACAAATATAGAAAGACTTAAGAAGACTTATATGAACTGATACAGAAGGAAAGGAACAGAACTAACTAGACAATGGCTATAATACTATAAAAGAAAACAAATGAAAACTCTAGAACTATGATTAAGTCTATGTACCATCACAGTTTGAAAAGACTGATGATGAATTATGTTTTTTATTTCTTGACAAAGAGGTGAAAGACTAGAAGTACATTTTCCAACATGGCCCAAGTATGGATTTATTTTGCAGTACTATATTTCTTTGTTACATTTTCTTTCTTACTTTTGGCAGGAAATAGTTACAGAGTACTGTGTGGTAACACTAAGTGATACTAAGTGAAGAAAGAAAAAAGAAAGAAAACATCAATGAAATTAGAAAAAATGAACAGAAGGGTGCAGATGTATCACAGACAAGTAGTAGGGTAGGGTTGGAATGACTACTAAATTTGAAAAATTAAAACAAAAAACTCCAACTCAATCCCAAACAGTATATAACAAAGATCCATGATGCTATATGCAATCTTATTTTTCTGTTCTTTTTTTTGTGTATAGGGAAATGTTTGGGTCTTTTGGTGTTTATCATGATAATAATAATAATAATATAATAATAAAAAGGAAAAATTTATATATTAAAAAGATTAGATCCTCTCAAAGACAATTTCCTAAAATTGTATTCAAATTCATAGGTATGCATTGAACTTGGACAGGGTGGGCAAGCACACTTTAGGGTAGTATCTCAGTGGACCTTCTCCTGAGAATTTCACCTATACCTAAGGGAAAGGGAAAGGGTCAATGAGAATATTTCCACAGAGTTTGCAAGCACAACACTAACAACCCACATTCCATGGACTATGTTCATATTTGATGACAAGAACTTGCTTTTTATATTTAAAGTGATTCATTCTTCCTAAAACTCACTAGGGATTTTTCCTTTGACAGCCCCACTTTCCAGGGAACCCAAAATTATTTCTATCTCAAAAGCCATGAGGAAGAGGCTTGGTCTGCATGTATCCAATGGTACTGGGGTTTGGCGAAGTTTCTTAACCTCCCTTGCATACCGCATATATCCCAGCTGTGCTCTGCCAAACATATTTTCCCCTGCTTTTTAAAAATGTGTGTCTATTCTGAGGGACATCCAAGCCACGTGTTTTTGATTCATTTACACTTTATTCCTCCAAATAATTCTCTCTGACATTCCTGGGCTTTATGAGCTTTCTGGAAGTCTTTTAAAGCCACAGAAACAAAAAATCAGAGAATACCATCATGTATTAGTTAAGTAGGTAGAGCAAGAGTCCTATGGATACCTATGGGGATTCTGATCCCTGGCAGTGATGTATTCAGTTCCTAAGGAAATGGATAGACCTAGCTCTCATCAAGAGTGGCAAGGTATAGCATAGATGGAATGGGGGATAGGGATAGACCTATGAAAGCCCAGAAAAAGATTTTTAAGGTCACTTTCATATTCAAATTCTATATCAATTATAGTTACATTAACTTAGGAGATTCCATTCAGAATATAATTTTTAAAAGTTTAGTAGAGCAAAATGTGACCATGATCCCTACTGATTGGTCAAAGTATCAGGTGAAGTCACATATGTTTGATACCTTTTTCTCCTCATTTATGAGCATATCTTGCTTCTTGCAAATCTCATAGGGATTTGAGCATTTCTAGGTATTGTTTCTAGTCTGTTTACTGAACAAAAAGGAACCTTTGGTTCAGCAGGTGACTCAGAGAAGATAAGCACTCAAAAGACACTATCTGACCTAGGTGGTTTATTTTTCTGGCTCTGCTCACTCAAATGAGCAAGAACGACTCAATGTATACCTCTGGATGGAAAGCTGAATAGGACCATCCTCACTTGTGGCTGACATGTGGCTAATGAATATGGATTGTTCCTTATCTTCTTGCTTTTAGGTGAAGAAATATTAGAGATGACCCTAAGCTTTGAAAAGTTCAGATAGTGAACCCCAGGAATCTAGAAGCTAAAGTCTGTGCTAGCATTTGTTGGACACCAAGCATTAGTGAGATAGCAGCTGACACCCTGAAGAACAACTGTCTGATCCACCCTAGTGATAACTGAGATGCTGACCCATTCAAGGGCTTTGTCCCATTGGGAAGCAAACTTGTAGTAGTGAAAGCTTTAGAGCAACTGTTTTTAAGTATAAATTCACTCTTTCTTAGGACTAATGTGATAGATGGGAGAGTTTGACCTCCTGATCCTAGTTCAGGGGAAATACTTTTGTAAACTTGAAAATTTAGGGTCAAAAATAAAAAGCTAGAAAATATGGGTTAGAAATGACATTATTCTCTAAGAGATTTACCATAAAACCTATAGATGGAGACCACCTATCCAAGATGCCTACACAGAACAGAGACAAAGGAGAGTTTATCCATAAAAAAAGGATAAGGGAAATCATTAACCTTCTGGAGATGTATTAGTTTACATAATATTGGGCTGCACAGTTACTTATACAATGCTATCTGGTCTAAATGAAGATAAATTGTTATCTCTTCCTAGACTTTAAATATAATGAGGGCAGAAAAGTTTGTTCCCCCTCCCCCAAACATTTGAGTTTGTAATTAACTTGTGAGGAACTAATAGTCAATTTCTTACAACAGAAAGAAATCAGAATTTTTTTTTAGATTTTTTTCAAGGCAGTGGGGTTAAGTGGCTTGCCCAAGGCCACACGGCTAGGTAATTATTAAGTGTCTGAGGCCAGATTTGAACTCAGGTACTCTGACTCCAAGGTCCGTGCTCTATCCACTGCACCACCTAGCCGCCCCGAAATCAGACTTTTTAACCAGAAATATAGGTTTGAAATACCTATTAAATTTTCTCACTTTTTAACTGTTATTTTTACTTCATATTTGTCTCTTTGTGAAAACTGATTGATATTAAATGATTAAATGATTTTTATGCAATCCTAATAAATGTTAACATTAGGGTCCACACACCAGAAGGGGGCTTGAGCTAATACTTTCTAATTCCTCAGGGTTATCCCTAGAAATTGGAAGGGAATAAGTAGCCTTACTCAGGGATCAATTCAATCAGTGAGAGTAGTATTTGGAATAAAAATACTCAGAATTTATAATACTAAATAAAGATTGTTGCTGTTCAGTCATTTCAATTATGTCCAACTCTTCATCACTTGATTTGGGGTTTTCATTTTTTTTGTCATTCAAGAAAGATTTTATTTATTTTGAGTTTTATAATTTTTCTCCTAATCTTGCTTCTCTCCCCCACCCCCACAGAAGGCAGTCTGTTAATCTTTACATTGTTTCCATGGTATACATTGATCTAAGTTGAATGTGATGTGATGAGAGAGAAATCATATCCTTAAGGAAGAAAAATAAAGTATAAGAGCAAAATTACATAAAAAGATAACAGGTTTTCTTTCCTAAGTTAGAGGTAATAGTCTTTGGTCTTTGTTTAAACCCCATAATTCTTTCTCTGGATTCAGATGGTATTCTCCATCACAGATTGCCCAAAATTGACCCTGATTGTTACACTATTGGAATGAGCAAGTCCATCAAGGTTGATCATCACCCCCATGTTGCTGTCAGGGTGTACAGTGCTTTTCTGGTTCAGCTCATCTTGCTCAGCATTAGTTCATGCAAATCCTTCCATGCTTCCCTGCATTCCCATCCGTCCTAGTTTCAAATAGAACAATAGTGTTCCATGACTACATGTCCCACAATTTGTTAAGCCATTCTCCAATTGAAGGACATTTACTTAATTTTTTTTTTTTAGGTTTTTGCTAGGCAATGGGGTTAAGTGGCTTGCCCAAGACAACACAACTGAGTAATTATTAAGTGTCTGAGGCTGCATTTGAACTCAGGTCCTCCTGACTCCAGGGCTGGTGCTCTATCCACCGTGCCACCTAGCTGCCCCCATTTACTTAATTTTCAATTCTTTGCCACCACAAGCTTTGGGGTTTTCTTGGCAGAGTCTGAAGTGGTTTGCATTTTCCTTCTCTAGCTCATTTTACAGAAGAGGAAACTGAGGCGAACAAGTAGACAGTTCAGACTGGAACTTGGAAAGATGAGTCTTCTGGACTTCTAACCCAATAAGCTATCCACTCTACCACCTAGTCACCCTATAAATAATAAATAAATTATTTAACTTGAAGTCAGAAGTCCATGATTCAAGTGTGGTTCTGCCATTTACTAGCTATATGATGTTGGACAAGTGACCTCACCTCTCAAGACATCAATTTCTTCATCTCATGGGGTTAAATTAGATGATCTTTTAAGGTCCCTTCTATATTTCAATTCTATATTTATTATATTTATAGGAAATAACTTGAGCTAGGTGGTGAAGTTGATAGAGAACCAGGCCTGAAGTCAGGAATACTCATCTTCCTGAATATAAATCTGGCCTCTATTACTAGTTGTATGACCCTGGGCAAATAACTTCACCCTGTTTGCCTTCATTTTCTTATGATCTGAGGAAAGAAATGGTAAAACACTCAAATATCTTTTTTAGGTTTTTGCAAGGCAAATGGAATTAAGTGGCTTGCCCAAGACCACACAGCTAGGTAATTATTAAGTGTCTGAGGCCAGATTTGAACTCAGGTACTCCTAACTCCAGGGCCGGTGCTCTATCCACTGTGCAACACTCAAATATCTTAGCCAAGAAAACCCCCAAAAGAGTTGGACATGACTGAAAATGATTGAACAAGAACATTTAGAAAGCAATTTTAAAAAATTTAGTAGAGCAAGATGTGACCATGGTCCCTGATGACTGCTTGGTATATCAGGATCACCTATATTTGACACTTTTCCTTTTCCTTCCTCCCCTCCCCATAAGAGTCAAGCTACTAAACTTTCAAACACCAATTTGGGAATAAGTAGCATTGGTTGGTGAATGAAGGAGTATAAACTCACCTAACTTACTTGTAGTAAAACACTGGAGAATCACAAGGCATAGTGATTTAAGTGGACTGGAATGTCGGTGGGTATATTTAAGAGTCCCCACATTTTCTGGTTCCTGGTACTTTGAAGGAACTTCTTCTCAGGTTTCTTGGGGGGACATGCAGCAAGAAAGAGAGAGAGGCAGAGAGTACAGTAGAAAACAAACCCCCTCTAACAAATCTCTCAATTTGGGGACATGTCACAAGAAGTTTAGTAAGACTGGAGCTATGGCTCTGTGGTTATCAGGAGAGAGCAAAGGTCAGTCAGACAATGAAGCAGAGAGTGAGTGAGCTCAGAGATGTGAGGAGTTGACCACAAAAATATAAAACCTCATGAGAAATAAAGTAAAAGAAAGAGAAAAAAATGTGTTTCAGTCTGTGTTCTGATGCCCTCAGCTCTGTCTCAGGTGGATCACTTTCTTTATCAAAAGTTCATTATAGTAGTTAACTTCTATATTTTTCTACAGTTGCTGTTGCTGATTGTAATTCCCTCCATCCATTCCTCCCCACTACTATCCATTATATTTTCTTTCTCCTTTCACTTTGTTCCTTTTCAAAAATGTACTGTGGGGCAGCCAAGTGGTGCAGCAGACAGAGCACTGGCCCTGGGGTCAAGAGGCCCCAAGGCCACATTCCACCCTAGACACCCAGCAACCACCTGGCCCCATGGTCCTGGACAGATCACCCAATCCCAGAACCTTGCAAAAAATAAAAAAAGAAAATATGTTATATCTGACTATCCTCTTTTATGATCTACCCTCTCCTCTATCACCAAAATTCACCCCCTCCCCGTCCCTCTTCTCTCCTTTTTCTTCTAGATGTCTATACCCTATTGAGTGTGTATGCTGGTTCCTCTTTGAGCCATTTCCGATGAGAATGAAGGCTCCCTCATTCCCCCTCGCCTTCCCTCCTTCCATATGATTGCAAAAGCTACATGAAATATCATTTTTTGAAATATCTTAGCTATTCTACCTCTTCTTTCTCTTACTCCCAGTACATTTCCCTTTGACCCATTCACTCCATTTTTACCATATACTATATCTTCAAATTCAGTTCTCTCATGTGCCTCATCTATAAAAGCTCTTTCTACCTGCTCTATTAAATGGAAAGGTTCATATGACTATTATCAGTATCATCTTTCCATGCAGGAATACATGAAGTTCATCATCATTAAGTCCCTCATAATTTACCCTTCTCATCCACCCTCTCTATGCTTCAGCTGGGTCCTATACTTGAAGGTCAAACTTTCTGTTCGGCTCTGGTCATTTCAACAGGAACATTTGAAATTCCCGTGTTTCGCTGAAAGTTCATCTTTTCCCCTGGAACAGGATGTTCAGTTTTGCTGGGTAGTTAATTCTCAATTGCATTACAAGTTCTTTTGCTTTCCAGAATATTATATTCCAAGTCCTACAAGCCCTTAATGTAGTTGCTGCTGAGTCCTGTGTGATCCTGACTGTAACTCCATGATATCTGAATTATGTCCTTCTGGCTACTTGTAATATTTTCTCTTTGACTTGGGACTTCTGGAACTTGGCTATAATATTCCTGGGGGGGTTTTTTTTTTGGATCTTTTTCCAGGAGAGATCAGTGGATTCTCTCAATTTCTATTTTTCCCTCTGCTTCTAGGATATCAGGGTAATTTTCCTGTAAAAATTCTTTTAAAATGAGATCAAGGCTCTTTTCCTGATCATGACTTTCAGTGAGCCCAATAAATTTTAAATGAACTTTCATGGATCTGTTTTCCAGGTCAGTTGTTTTTTCAATGAGATATTTCACATTTTCTTCTAATTTTTCATTTTTTTGGTGTTGAAGTATTGTGTCTTGATTTCTCACAAAGTCATCAGCTTCCTTTAGCTCCATTCAATATCAGAAGGATTTGTTTTCCTCAGAGAGCTTTCTTATCTCCTTTTCCAGCTGCCCAATTCTGCTTTTTGAAGCATTCTTCTCCTCAATAACTTTTTGAACTGTTTTATCCATTTGACCTAAGCTGGTTTTTAACATGTTATATTCTTCAGAATTTTTTTGGATTGCCTTGACTAAGCTGCTGATTTCATTTTCATGTTTTTCCTGCATTTCTCATTTCTTTTCCCAATTTTTCTTCTATCTCCCTTACTTGTTTTGTTTTTTAGGTTTTTGCAAGGCAAATGGGGTTAAGTGGCTTGCCCAAGGCCACACAGCTAGGTAATTATTAAGTGTCTGAGGTCAGATTTGAACTCAGGTACTCCTGACTCCAGGGCCAGTGCTCTATCTACTGCGCCACCTAGCTACCCCCCCCTTATTTGTTTTTCAAAATCTTTTTTGAACTCTGTCATAGCCTGAGCCCAACTTCTATATTTCTTGGAGTCTTTAGAGGTAGAAGCTAGGACTTTCTCAACTTCTGATTGTGTTGTTTGGTCTTTCATGGGACCAATGTAATTGTCTATGGTCAAGTTCCTTTTTTTCCTGTTTATTCATTTCCCCAGCCCATGCCTGGTTTTGGGGTGCTTCCTGAGCTTTTGAGTATTATTGGGACACCCCTCCCACAGGGAACTCAGTGTGTGAGGCTCTGACTACTCTCCTGGTCTATGAAAGACCACAAGCTCACCCTTCTGCCCCAGAGGCTGTGAGGGGGTGGGGGTCCCTGCTCTATAGGGGGCCTAGACTGCAACCAGGGTCTGAATGTGGTCACAACCCCAGAGTCCTGTTCCAGGGACAGAGGACAGACCTTGGCATTCTCCCTCCACTCCCTTACCTTTCTTGGGCTGAGCACTCAGGGCTCAGCTGTCTGGAGGCACATGCTGGGCACCTCCACAGTGCCTCTGTTGCCCAGAGCCTGCACTCCCAGGTGCCCTGGGACTCTTCCCAGGAGGCTGAAGTTCTTTCGCTCCAGCACGGTGCCTGCTGCTCCTCCAACCCCGTGGAACAAAGCTTCCCACTATTTTCCAGGTTACCTTGGGCTGGAGAATTTCCCCACAATATCTTTCTGTGGGTTCTGTCTCTCTAAAATTTAGAGTCATAATTTTAAGGATTTTGAAATATTTTGGTGAGAGCACCTAGGAGAGGCTCTTCTACTGCCGTCATCTTGGCTCCACCCCGCTGTATATACTTCTAAAAAATTTCTTTTATGTTTTCCTTCCTATCCCCTGGTTTTCTTTCTTTTCCCTTAGTACTAATTCCTCATATAAAAAATGACTAATATGTAAACATGCTAAACACAAATACATGTTCAATGTTCACTGTACTGTTTACTGCTGAAGGGAGTAGGGTGGGAAGGGAAGGTGGAAGAAAATTCTGTAATATATATATATATATATATATATATATATATGCATGTGGATGAATGTTGAAAAACTTTCATAACATGTAATTGCAAAAATAAATAAAATATCGATTAAAAAACTTGTTTATAAATAATACTAATACCCAAGGGAGTTGTACCAGTTCACTATAGAATGTGCCATTTCTCTTTAAAAATAGAAGCTTCTGGTGGCCTCTCCATCTTATTAGAAGGATCATCTTGCATTACCCAACTCAAAAATCAAACAATCTGGGTGAAAGGATGGTGCTATGAGCTTATGTCATCTCCTCAGTAGCAACTAGCTACTGCTTTTCTTTTTTTTAATTATTAAACAAATACCAAATAAAATGAGCATTTTCATATTTAAAATAGAACCTAAATATTGAAAATGAGATTTTTTGAAATATTTTAGTCTATTCTACCTCTTCTTTCTCTTACTCACAAATTTCTATAACATTCAGTTTGCTTTTCTTTTTAAGGATAAGAAAAGTTTTTACCCTGAACCCAGTACAAATAAAAATGTACAAAAACCCCTTAATATAATTTCCCCATATGGAAGGTAAAACCCTTTTTCTGAGATAATCTTAATGATCAATAATGTAAGTGACTTAGGAAGATTTGGAGCACTTTATTCTGTAACTGGTTTTGATATGCTAATTATGTAGTGAACAGGAGACTTTTAATTGACTGAGAGTGTGTAGCTAAAATTGGAGGGCATGCAAAGGATTCTAGTGACCTTGTCCTTTCTCTCTTTTGGTTTGATCTCATCCAGGCTAGTGCCCTTCTATTAAGATAATGCTAAAAAGAGATAAATCTTGGGTTATCCCTACTTAAGTTTAATGTATGATCTGTGAATACAGGCCAGTGTTCATTGCACTGGTCTTTGTTCTTTGATTTCAAGTAAAGGAAGTGGCTATGATTTATAAGCTTCAAGAAGTAAAGAAAGCAGTAGATACAGAAGCAGAATCTTTGCAACCAGCTGCTAGCTTTAAGGTCCTGAGTAAAGAGGATGACCTTCAGGACCCAGTTTAGTAGTTGCTAAAATAAGAACTCATCTATCATCATCATCATCATCATCATCATCTTCTTCTTCTTTTTCTTCTTCTTCTGTTCTTCTTGCTGTCATTCTTATTGTTCTTCTTCTGATGCTGAATTTAGATATGAATTAATGAGATCAACACAGTAGAGAAACTTCATCAAGTCTGGGCCCATTCTCCCCAGTGACCAATACTGGCTTTATAGGAGAAACTGGGGGAAAATATTTAGAACTTTTGTTCTTCTGGTATCTTTTTTCTTTTTTTAGTGGGGGGGGGGCTCATTTAAGTACTTTATTCCTCTTCTGTTAATCTGGAAAACTTGTATTTTTGTAAATATTTATCCATTTCATTCAGGTTATCAAATTTATTGGTATATAGTTGGGCAAAATATGTCTGAATTATTTCTTTAATTTCTTCATTGGTGGTGAGTTCTCCCTTATCATTTTTAATACCGGTAATTTGGTTTTCTTCTTTATTTTTTAATCAGATTAACCAAAAGTTTATCTATTTTATTGGTTTTTTCATAAAAACAACTTTTAGTTTTATTTATAAGGTCAATGGTTTTCTTGCTTTTGATTTTTTTAATCTCTCCCTTGATTTTCAGAATTTTTAATTTGGTCTTTAATTGGGGCTCTTTAATTTGTTATTATTCTAGCTTTTTTAGTTGCGACTCATTCATCTTGTTCTCTATTTTATTTTTATAAGCATTTAGAGATATAAAATTTCCCCTAAAAACTGCTTTAGTTGAATCCCATAAATTTTGATAGGATGTCTCATTGTTATAATTCTCTTGAATGAAATGATTGATTATTTCAACGATTTGATTCAACTGTTTGATCCACTCATTCCTAAAGTTATTTAGTTTACAATTAATTTTTGGCGTATCTTTCTATGATCCTTTATTACATGTAAGTTTTATTGCATCATGATCTGAAAAGTATGCATTTATTATTTCTGTCTTTCTGCATTTGATTATAAGGTTTTTTGACCTAGTATATATGGTCAATTTTGGTATAGATTCCATGTACTGCAGAGAGAGAGAGAAAGCTATTTTTTCTATCCCCATTCAGTTTTCTCCAAAGGTCTATCATATCTAAGTTTTCTAAGATTTTATTAACCTTCTTGACTTCCTTTTTGTTTATTTTTGGTTAGATTTATCTAGTTCTGAGAGAGAGAGAGAGAGAGAGAGAGAGAGAGAGAGAGAGAGGTTGAGGTCCCCCCCCCCCCGTTATTATAGTTTTCCTATCTATGCCTTTTTGTAATTCATTCGGTTTCCCTTCTAAGAATCTGAACACAGGTGCATACATATTTAATAATGATATAACTTCATTGCCTGTTGTGCCTTTTAAGAAGATGTAGCTTCCTTCCTTATTCCTTTTAATGAGATTTATTTTTACTTTTTCTTTGTCTGAGATCAGGATTGCTACCCCTGATTTTTTTGCTTCAGTTGAAGCATAATATATTTTGCTCCAACCTTTTACCTTTACCCTGTGTACCTCTCTGCTTCAATTGTGTTTCTTGTAAACAACATATTGTAGGATTCTGTTTTTTAATCCATTCTATTATCCACTTCTGTTTTATGGAGAGTTCATCTCATTTACATTTACAGTTAAGATTACTAATTATTTCTGTCCATGTTCTCTTTCCCCATTTGTACTTTCCTCTTTCCTTTCCTCTTATTTCTCCTCACCAATGTTTTTTTTCCTTTCCCCTTTAACTTTTCTTTAAAATTTTAACTTTCAGGTTACTTATCCTTTTGCCTTCCCTTTTATCAGTCCCTTCTTCCCTTTCTTTCCCTCCCCCCCCCCACTACATGTAGAGTAGGATAGATGTTTTTTTTGGCAAGGCAATGGGGTTAAGTGACTTGCCTAAGGTCACACAGCTAAGTAAGTATCAAGGGTCTGAAGCCAAATTTGAACTCGGGTCCTCCTGACTCTAGGGCACATGCTCTTTACCTAATTACCCCCAGGGACAGACTTTTTAAATTCAATTGAGAATATATCTTATTCCCTCTTGGGGCCAAATTTATTGAACAGGATTTACTCAGTGTTCTCTCTCTCTCTCTCTCTCTCTCTCTCTCTCTTCTTTCCCTCTACTATAATAGGTCCTAGTGCCTCTTCACCAGGTGTTACTTATCCACTAATGCCTAGCTTTCTTCTTTTTATGCTTTTATTATTTTCAAAGTACTATCAATCATAGGTTGATTGATTGATTGATTGATTGCCTACCTAATTAAGGATCAAAGTACTATTATTCAAAGTACAATCAAAGACTGATTTCTTGATTGACTGATAAACAGTGTTGCCTCATAGTCCTCCCCCCTTCTGTCTCATTAGAAATACATTTCTCAAAAGTCACGAATCACATCAAATTATAATCACTTTGTACCTTACTCCCTTTTCAAGAGCCCTCCATGGACACACAATCCTCAGGAACAAAATATCATGCAAAGCCAAATCATTTCATGAACCATTTGTACTACCCCCTACCCCCTCCCAGCCTACTCTCTCCCACACTCCCCCCTTTAGGTCCCCAACCTTAGTATTTAAATCATCATTAACTAAAGTGTGGATTAAGATAATAATATTTCCTATTTTTTTATGTCCAATCCTTCTAGGTAAATCCCACCCTCTGCCCCTATGATAATGCAAACTTTTAAATATCTAGTAAAGTTACTTCTGATTTAATTAAAAATAGAACCTCTAAGTAATCTAAATACAAGGATAATCTGAAGGTCTCTGAAGAACTTTACAATTGATTGTAACCTATAGAAACATTGGCCAGGACCACCTAGGATGGGATGCCCTCATCAGAGCTCTGTGAACAAGACAGAATTAAAGTAGGTCAAAGGAAACAATGAGGTACATAAGTTCAGAGTAAACACCCCAGCTTTTCACCTGAATTGTTTGTATATGACCTGTGGTAGAGCATTCTTGACTCATATTCGTCTGATCAGTCACAGTTGGACCCCCCTGTAATTTGTCTCAAACATTTTGATCTTCTTCCTTAGGACAAGAACCAACCTCATTCATATTCTCTA
Source organism: Macrotis lagotis (assembly GCF_037893015.1). Lineage (NCBI taxonomy): Eukaryota > Metazoa > Chordata > Mammalia > Peramelemorphia > Peramelidae > Macrotis > Macrotis lagotis. Next base: position 196,143,530 of record NC_133659.1, read on the forward strand.
AGTACAATCTTTTCAACTATATTCAAACCCTTTAACCTCACTAAGAGAAATACAATTCTCAAGAGTTACAAGTGTTATCTTCCCTTGTGGAGTTGAATACAATTTAATGTTCCTGACTAACATTTGTTTTGGTTTTAATCTCTTTTCCATTTACTTTTTTGTGCATATTTGAGACTTGTAATTGAAAATTGAATTTTCTGTTCAGTTCTGGTCTTTTGATCAAGAAATTTTGGAAGTCCTCTATTTTGTTGAACATCCATCTTTTCCCCTGATAGAATATGCTGAATTTTGTAGGGTAGTAAATACTTGTTTGAATTCTAAGATCCTTTGCCCTCTGAAATACTGTATTCCAGGTCCTCCATTCCTTCAGTGTTGAAGCTGATTGAGTGTAGGGTATATTCAAGGAAGATTAATATGAGGGCTGTTGAGCCCTTTTCAGGGCTGCTTTCCACCTTTGATGTTCACCTGAGCCACCTAATTAGCACACACAGTGGCCACATCCTGGTAAACCATTTGGATAAACCAGGTTGAGAGTAACTGAAGTAATTTCAAACTCATTGATGAGTTATGGGAGATATCTACTGGAGGCTTGTAAGGTCTTCCACTGATGGGATAGGCAGATTAGATCGTTGTTCCAACAGTTATGAAGGCAGCTGTTATGTGGAGCTCTTAGAGTTTGGTTAGATGTCAAAGATCATCCATTATGTCCAGATCCATCATCAGTTGTCTGGATCATGGAAGAGAGTGAGGCAGATGACTTTGTGCAACTCCACCTCACTTAAAAACAATTTATGCATGCATCAAAAGATATCAACTATACCACTTTACCATTCTTCAAAGTCCTGTAGTGACAGGAAAGTGATGAAGCAGCAGGTGCAGATACATTGGGAGCTGTAGTCACAAACCTGCACACAGACAGCCCAGGCCATAGGATTGTTTCCCCACTGAAAAAAAACCAGTGAGGTTCAGCAGTCCCCAGGGTAACTGAACAGTCCTTTTAAAGGATTGCACTGCTCATCTCCTGATGTGAGGAATAGCTTAGAAAAGGTGCTCACCCAATCCTGGCCTGAATACCTTGGCAGGTAGGGATCTCAGTGTGATTAAGACACAAAAAAATCCACAAAACTTCATAGAACATTTCATTCACCTTTGGTTCATGGAACATGCACACTCATAGACCACACAGGATCCAATAGACCTGAAAGATCGAGAAGAACTCTTCTTGCAAGAGAACTCAGCAGGTATCATATCCATATAGCAGCCTTGAGTGAAATAAAATTGGTAAATGATGGCCAACTTACTGAAGTCAGAGCTGGATATGTGTTTTTCTGGAGTGGCAGCAATAAAGGGGACTTCCATGAAACTGGGGTAGATTTTGCAATCAAAATTAATATTGTCAACATTCTTGAATGCCTACAAAAAGGAATGAATGACAGGCTCATGACAATGAGTAAAACGCCATGCCACCATCATCATTGCCTATGCTCCCACCATGACAAACCCTGATGAAGTCAAAGAAAAATTTTCTGAAGACCTGGAGACCCTTTATCATCAATATACCAAAGAGGATACTCATCTTATAATTCTGTATGACTTTAATGCTTGAATAGGCTCAGATTACCAGACATGGTAGGGAGTCCTTGGGAGGAATGGAGTTGGAAACAGCAACAGCAATGGTTACCTACTCCTGAAGACGTGCCCACCTGATGACCTTCTCATCACAAATATTGTCTTCAGTTTACCTAAATGCAAGAAAACTTTCTGGAATTAAACATTGACATTTAATATACTATGTGATTGTAAGGAGAAGAGACAGACAGGATGTGAGGGTGACAAAGGTAACATGTGGTGCAGAGTAATGGACTAATCACAGACTCATCCTCTCTAACTCAACCAAAGTAGCAGCCCCAAGGCAAAACAACTACTAGAAAAATTAATGTCAAGAGATTAGAGTGTCTCTCTGAGTGGGAACAGTTTGTTGCTAACTTGGAGGGAAAACTGAGGCAACACACAATTGGCAACAGTGGAGCAGAAAAAGAACAGGCAGCTTTCAGAGATCTGGTGTACAGCACTGCATTTGCTCATCTGGGTCAGAACACTCTCAAACATCAAGACTGGTTTGATGAAAATGATGGGGAAATACAGAAGCTCCTAAATGAAAAAAACAAGAATGTCACAGGGTTTACTAGCAGGATAATTCATCCATTTCTAAGAAGGCTGCCTTTAATTCCATCAAAAATAAATTAAAAGAAAAGCTTAGAGAGATGCAGGATTCTTGGCTCAATAAGAAGGCAGATAAAATTCAGTTTTATGCATATAATAACAAATCAAAGTACTTTTATTATGCCCTGAAGGCTATATATATATATATATATATATATATATATATATATATAGGCCAAAGATCTATGTTGCATCTCAATGGATCCATATTAATTAACAATAGGGACAGGATCCTAGAGAGATGGGCTAAACACTTCCTTAGTGTTCTAAATAGACCATCATCAATCAATGCAGAAGTCATTGACCATTTACCTCACATTGAAGTCAATCAGACCTTAACTGAAGTTCCAACTGGAGAAGAGATTTTGAGTGCCATTAGCCTCCTTTCAAGAGGCAAAGCACCTGGTGCTGATTCTATTCCAGCTGAGATCTACAAGGTGGTAGGTCAATTGCTCATCCAAAAGCTGACTGAAATTGTCCATGTTTATGGCATGAAGAGGTTATCTCCAAAGAATTCAAGGATGCTTCCATCATTCTTTTCTTTGAAGGTAAAAGAAAAGATTGTCCTGTGACAATCACAGGGGTGTTTCCACCTGCTTCTGTTTCCTGGATCTGGGCTGTGCTGGCTTGGCTGCTGGCTGTGTGCCCTGAGGGCTGGGTTCCACGTGCTCGCTCTGGCAGAGGTCCCCAGCTGTTCCCCCACTTTGTGCCTGGTGCTCCCCGGGGTGCAGCTCAGGAGACTCCCCCGCTGCTGTGAGCTGGGGCTCCCAGCGCCCTGGGGCTGCCTCCGGGAGGCTGAAGTTCTTTCCCTCTGGTGGGCCACCCCTCTGACCCCAGGGAGCAGAGCCTTTCTGCTCTTTTCCAGGTTACCTTGAGTGGGAGAACTGCCTCAATGGGTCCCTTTGTGGGTTCTGTCTCTCGAAAGTTTAGTTAGAGTCCTTAGTTTCACGGTTTATCACAGAGCGCCTAAGACTGGATCACTTCTTGTCGCCATCGTGGCTCCGCCCCCCCATCTTGGCTCCACCCCCTTCCTATATCTTTCAAGTAAATATTCCTTTGTAAAGTCCAAATAGAACCAAGTAGCTAATCCCTATAGGTTAACTCTATATTGGGAGAGGGAGGGGCATGGAAAAGATGGGAATCATATCAGAATGGAGGCTAAAGCTGAAAATATTCCAAAAGAGACATCCCAAACCTTAAGGAGACCCCTAGAATTTAAGGGAATGATTCAACTAGCTTCTCTCTGAGAGATAGGGCCAGAGTATATGCTCCTTGAATGTATAATAAACTCAACATATAACTTTCAGTCGATCTGAATGATGATATTTATATTGGATCATCCTTCATTTCAGTGAATTAAAAATGCTTCAGTGATTTTTTTCTTGTAGTTTTTGTTCTTGTTCTACTTTTTCTTGTACTTCTTGTTAGTTGTTATTGTTGTTGTCCCCTCTTTGCTAGCCCTCCTCAATGAAAAATTCTTACCCCACCCTCAGATTGAAAAACAAAAAAATTGTGGTTGTGTATTGTTTAGCATATATAACTTTGGCAAAAGTGAAGGGACTGACATGACAATTTAGAAAAGGGTGCTCTAAGCCTCTCTTCAGTGAAGTGAGTAGAATTGATTTTTTTCTGACCAAGACTGTCTCCCCCATCTCTGAAGGTCCTCACCTCTATGTTTCCTCTCCTTTTAGCCATGGAAGTAGGGAAAACATAAAGGCTTAGTGAACAGAGTGATCTGTCACCTGAGAGACAAAGATGCTAGTGGTTATTAAGTCTAAGGCAAGGATCTAATTTCCACATGACTTCTCCTCTCTGCAAACTTAGAAAGCTTAAACGTGTGGATGATTAATAAAATGTATCAAGCCTCAGCACCTAGGTAATTCTTTTGATTGCTAGGCAGAAAATTTCCTAGTCAGTTGGAATCAATTAACCATAGGCTTACATTCACTTATCACCCCTCTCTGTGTCAAAAATACCAAATCAGAATGAGATTAAAATGATCTCATCTTTATCTAGAAGACTATTGTTAGTTTTGATAAACAAAATTTAAAGTAGTAGAATAGTAGAAATAGTAGAAAAATATTTATTAATGAACTATGTTTCCCATTATTTGTGGCAATAATAAATAAAAGTGAGAAACAGGGAATAGTGTCAATTCATCCTTGTATCAATGGTTTCTCCAAATAAGCTTAACTGCTACAAGATTTAGACTTGCTCTCCAAAAAAGCATCCTTCATCTATTTGCTAATGCCTGCTGCTGCTCACTATTTCTGTGATTACCAACAGTAACTATCTTCAATTCTTTCCCTTAACCTCTCTAGAGAAATGCAAAAGCTGCTGCTGTAGCAGAAAACTCAACCTGCCAGTTCCAGTCCTTCAATAGCTTTCTCTCTTCCAATGTTTGGAAAAAATACAACTTACAGGGATTTTACTAGTTTGGCCTGTGTAACAGGGAAGCAATTCAAGATTTGCTGAATTCCTGTAACACAGGCAAAGCAAATCTTTATATGTAACATGTCTGAAACTGTATATCTTAAGCTATACCTTGAGTCCATCACTTCTCTGCCAAGAGCGGGACATAATTCTTAATCATAAATATTCTTGAATTAGGGTTGGCCATTGCATTGATTATAGTCCTTAGTCTTTCAAAGATATTTTTCTTTAGAATGTTATTATTATATAAATTGTTTGTCAGGTTCTGTTCATTTCACTCTACATTAACTCATATAAGTCCTCATAGATTTTCCTTGTCTTTCATCCTTTCTTATGACACAATAACTTTCTATTATAGTTACATACCATAATTTGTTCACCTGTTCCTTAATTTTGAGACACCATTTTAGTTTTCAGTTCTTTACTATAACAAAGAAATGTTATAAATATTTTGGTACAAATATATCCTTTACTCTTTGATCTCTTTTGGGGTAATAGTAATAAGATATAAAATAAATCCACAGGTCTTTCTGTACCTGATCAACAAAATCCAGAAGAAATACTGAGAAATCAAAATTCTATTCAAAATTACTACAGGAATGTACAAAATATTTGGATGACTTTTTACCTACACATACAGAAGAAATATATGAAAACAACTACAAAACATTCTTTACAGAAATAAAGACAAGTTTAAATAATTGATGAAGTTGTAATTATTCACAGTTGATCAATAATATCTAAATTAACAAAATAAATAATATATTAAATGACCAAAAAGTTATTTCATAAAATAATAAATTTTAACAAAATTTGCCTGGAAGAACAAAGAAAATAGTAATTTTTTAAAAATAAAATGCAGGAAAGGTTCCTAACAATGACAGATCTCAAACTGTATCACAAAGCAATAATCATTAAAATTTTTGGATACTGGTTATTAAATAGAAAAGATGATTGATAGAACACATTAAGTACACAAGATTAATGAGTAATTTAATCCAGTATCATACTGTTTGGCTGGCCTCAGGTACTAGATCAATTCATTATTTGATGACTACTTCTGAGAAAATTAGAAAGCAGTTTGGGAAAAATTATTACAATAAGCTTCAAATGGTATATGACCTAGATATAAAAAGGAATTCATGTGAAAAATTGAGGGATGAGAAATGACATTTTAATAGGTCTCTCATTTCACATGGAGATAGGGAATTATTGAATGAACAAGGAATGGATGCTAACAGAAGGTAATTTGAACAAACAAAATCAGGGCAGTTAGAAGGGAAGCAGCTAACTGAGAAAAAATCATTGCAACAAATTTCTCTCATAAAGGTCTAATATGCAAGATATAAAGTGAATGGATACAAATATATATTCTGTAAGAAGAACCATTTCTCAGCTGATAAATGATTGAAGGATTACAATAGACAATTCCCAAAGGAAGAAATTCAAGCTATCAATAGTCAAATGAAACAATATCTATTTTTATATTTACTTTGCAAACCCCAAAACACTATATAAAACCTAGCTATTTTATTAAGGATGAAAATTATAAGATATGCAAATTTAATTCACACATCAGCTCATTAAATATGACCCAGAAAAAAGAATAAAAAAAAGAAAAATGATTATTGTTGAAATAGTGATGGGAGGATAAACTGATGTACTATTGGTACAACTATGACTTGGTCCCACTAATGCTGTGGAAGCAAACAACAAATAGTTAAATCTTGCACCTTTCTATACTGATTTTGTGTACCCTGAGAAATTATGTTCTTCTAACTTCCCATGCTACCATTTCTGAGAACAATCCTCCTTCCAAAAACCTTGAATTGATAACAGCCATTTATGTACCCTAAATTCTGCCAAAAAGATAGGATACCCTAAGGGAAGATCCTACAAGAAGAGGAAAAAGAAGCCCAACATAACAAACTGTTAGCCCTTTGTAACTCAAAATGAGTTTTTCTAATCCTTGAGCATTGTATCATAAAACTTTACTACACTTGGCTGACCCCTACCCCTTTTCTAGCATACAAGTCATATCCCTATATAAGTCCTAGCTTTTCTTTTGTTTGTTTCTTATCCTCTAGGAAGAGAGCCCACATGCAATGCAATAACCTTGCATAGTGAATGGCCAAGATGGTGGAGAGAAGACAGGCACTGTGTTAAAGTCTCCTGATCTTCCCTCATAAATAATATGAAACATAAATCTGATCAACAAAAGCCAGAAAGAGAAGCTAGGAGAACATCTATCTCAAGGTTTGTCTTCCGGGATCATGGGTGAGCCCAGGTGGCAGACTCTGCCAGAGGAACAGGACAGGGTGAGAACCTGAGAGCCGGATTGGCCTGATCAGTCACTGGAGTGGGGGCCAACTGGGGAGCAGAAGAATTGGTGGTGGCACTGATGGCCTGGAGCTTGCAGACAGGGCTGGAGTGTGAGTATCAGTGCAGGAGAATTGCAGCCACACCTTCATTTCAGCTGATGCCTTTTCCCAGAATAAACACAATCACAGCCTACCCCCACCCCAGGCTCAGGTGTGAGCAGCAGACCTCCCTCAGCTGTGAATAGGGAGAGAAATTACCTTGCCCTAGGACATAGGCCCACCATTGTTCAAAGATAAATTATTCAACAGCTTTAACCACCTCCTCCAGAGCCTCAAATCAAGGTCACAGACCTTCCAGAAAAAAGCAACCAGCACTCCTTACTGAACCCAGTGAGTAAAGCCTCTAGGGATCCCAACACCAAACCTCTGTGAACCAGCCCCTCCCCCAACACAAGGTCTTAGGAAAATGAAGAAAGGCCAGTGGAGGGGGGGTCCATAGAAAAATTCATAGAAGGAAAAGACTCTAACTCAGAGAGACCCAGAACCTCTGAGGAAAATATGATCTAGTTTCCAGCACAGAAAGATTTCCTTGAAGAAATCAGGGAAGAGTTTAAAAATCAATTGGAAGGGCTGGCTAGGTGGCGCAGTGGATAAAGCACCAGCCCTGGAGTCAGGAGCACCTGGGTTCAAAACCAGTCTCAGACACTTAATAATTACCTAGCAATGTGGCTTTGGGCAAGCCACTTAACCCCATTTGCCTTGAAAAAAAAATCAATTGGAAAATCTGGGAGAGAAAATTAACACCTTGCAACAAGAAAACAAATCCTTGGAAAATACAATTGGACAAATGCAAAATGAGAATAATTCCCTCAGATCCTCAATTGGGCAAATACAAAAAGAAAATAATTCTCTCAAAACCACAATTGGTCAAATGGAAAACTCTAACAAAAATAGAATTGACCAATTGATAAAGGAGTTGCAAAGGGTAAATGAAGAAAATTCTTCCCTAAAAAAAGAATGGAGTCTGTGGAAACTAATAACTTCATGAGACAGCAAGAGACTGTTAAACAGTAACCTTCCATTCTCTTATCATTCTGAGTCTGAAACTTCAAGAAATTTTTTCACTAAAACCCTGGCTCATCATGTGAGACCCAAACTGCATCACATATATTCTGGAAATTTTGGTACACCTTCAAATGACAAAATAGTGCATACTCTTTGACTCAGTATTACCATGACTAGAAATATGCCCCATTAGTGAAAAATGCTATCCATAACTGATAAACTATGAATGTATATTGAAGCATACTTTTTAACTTTATTTTTCTTGCTTTCCTTTTCTTTCTGCAATTGAGCTAATATGCAAATATTGTTTTGTGCAAATTCATATGTAAAATTGTTTTCTCAATGGATGGGGAGTTGAAATGAGGGAGAGAATTTAGAAGTCAAAATTTTAAAGAATGAATGTTTAAATAAATAGCATATATTCAAAAAAGGAAGAAAGAATGAGAAAGAAAAAGAAAGAAAAACAAGAAAGAAGGAAGGAAGGAAGAGATTTGGGCATCATGGGATCCTAAATTTAGAACAGAAAAGGGATCTTAGAAATCATGGAGTCCAATCCTTTCATTTTACACAGTCAACTCAAAGATAGAGGGAAATTATTGATTTGTACAAAATATTGATAGTAACACTTTTGATTGTAGCAAAGAACTGGAGAAAAAACTGAGCCTATATCAGCTGGGGTAAGGTTGAACAAATTCATATAAATGATTCTTTATGGAATGTTGTGTGTTAGAAATGACAAAAGGGAATAACTTTTAAGTAACCTGAGAACACTTGTATGAATTGATACACAATAAAGTAAGTAGGAGCAGGAGAATTATTTACAATGACCAGGGAAAAAATGATAAAAAGTTGAAATAATTTCAAATTAATAATTCTTGTTAATGAAATACTATTCATTGATTCAACACCAGAAGACTGATGTTGAAACATGCCTCTATATTGAAGGGAAAAGAGGGAATACTCATGTATTCTGGGCTAAACACTTTACAAATTTTATATCATGTGATCTTCACAGCTCTGAGATAGATGCTAATATTATCCACATTTTACAGATGAGAAAATAGAGGCGAAAGAGGTCAAGTAACTTGCTTGGGGCCACACAGCTAGGAAGAATCTGAAGCTTCATTGGAATTTAGGTCTTCCTGACTATCCTATACCACCTAGTTGCCTTTTTTTGATTGAGGGGATTTGTGGATGACTTTACATGGAATGACAAGATGAGCAAAGGGACCCCTTTAGAATTCATTGATTTTTTTAAAATTTTATCTTATTTAAGGCAATAGGGTTAAGTGACTTGCCCAAAGTCACACAGCTAGGCAATCATTAATGTCTGAGGTCGAAATTGAACTCAGATATACCTGACTCCAGGGCCAGTGCTCTATCCACTGCTCCACCTAGTTGGCCCCAGAATTCATTTATAATGATTAATACTTGTTTAGCTAAGTTGTGACAAAAGTTTAAACCTGGTTGTCCCATGGAACCCCCTTATTTGTAGTAAACAACTTGTAGATCTTTTTTTTTTTAGGTTTCTTATTGGATTTTTTTCTTTTTTTATATATTTCTTTATTTTCTAAATTTTTTTATTCTCATTTCGTACAAATGGTTTTTTTTACATTAATAAAATATACTTGTTTACAAGTAAACAAAATACCCCTCCCCCCCATGAATATAGATAGACTTGCTTGGGCGAAAAAGTAAAGGGGAGAGAAAAAAATTAAAATTAAAAAAAAATAATAGTAATAATTGTAGGTATGGCCAGGTGGTGCAATGGACGAAGCACCAGCCCTGGAGCCATGAGCACCCGAGTCCATATCCAGCCTCATAAACCCAATAATCACCCAGCTATGTGACATGCAAGCCTCCCGATCCCCACTGCCCTGCAAAAACCAAAAAAGAAGAAAGAGAAAAAAAAAAGACCCAAAATAAAATAAAATAGTAATAATAGTAGGGGTGGCTGGGTGGCAGACAGAGCATTGGCCCTTGAGCCAGGAGCACCTGGGTCCGAATCCGGCCTCAGACACCCAAAGATCATTCTGCTATGTGGCTCCAGGCAGACCACCCAGCCCCACTTGCCCTGCACCCTCCTCCAAATAATAATAACAAAAAATGTGCTTCAGTCTTTGTTCCAACACCATCAACTCTGTTGTGAGTAGATCACATTCTTTATGATAAGTCCATCGCAAAAGTTACTTCCATATTTTTCCAACGTTGCCATTGCTGATCGCAACTCCCTCCTTTCTTATTTCTCCACTACCGTGTACTATATTTTCTCTCTCCTTTCACTCTGACTCTGCTGTAGGACAACTTGTAGATCTTATAGTGACAGACTAAATTGTAAACCTAGGAGACTGAGCACATTAAAAAGATACTCCAATTAGACTCATTTGAAGTTTATTTCTAGATCTAGCTACTGATGTCAGAAGATTTTCCTACAGACTGCTTCCTCACAGGATCTCTCCTGGGATTTCTCACAGCTGTTGGAAATATGAGATTGTTTCAATTCAATAAAAGTTATTTTTACAATAACAATGTGGGTTTTTATTTCTCTCATTGTCCAAGTCCTGATTTGAACCAAGGACCTCCATGTGCTGTGATGATTTTTCCAGTTCTAATTTCTTTTAAAGGAAGAAATTATAGAGTAAGGGTATGCTCCATTAAAACTGGCAAATTCAGGGGCAGCTAGGTGGCGCAGTGGATAGAGCATCAGCCCTGGAGTTCAAATCTGGCCTCAGACACTTAATAATTACCTAGCTGTGTGGCCTTGGGCAAGCCACTTAACCCTATTTGCCTTGCAAAAAAAAAAAAAAAACCCTAATAAAAGCTGGTAAATTCACAGTGTGTAAGAAGAAAGTAAAAAAAGATAACAAAAAGTAGCCACAAATTTTTTTCAAATTTGTGGATCACTTTTATATTCTAAATTATTGTGAAGCTTAGAATAACCCATTTGCAAATTTTAAAAAAACCACTCAGTTACATAGACCAACAAAAAAATCTTACAGTTAAAAAGATAATTTAAGAACTTTGACTCCCATAGACAGATTATTAGGCAAATGATCATTGTCAGATTATGATCTAATCTGCAGAGATGAAGACTTGGAAAATGTACTACATAGTCACTCATCTCTCACTAAAGGTTCCAGCCCTCTGCTATAAGAGTTATCAAAAGGAGATGACATATTTATATTTTCCCATCTCCTGCCTTGGAAGTGAATAATTTCAGAGGCTAAGGGTCTGAGTGAGCAGAATATAAGAATGAGAGGTTAATCCTAGAATAATCCTAGAATAATTAACAGTCAGTTAAAAACCTCCATTTCTGAAAGACCAGAACAGTACCCCTGCTGAAAGTGGCTGTTCAGAACTGGAAATGTTGGCCCTAGGGACAAGTGCTCATCAAGGATCAAGCCTAGGGTATCTAATGGATTAATTCATCTAAAGGATGTAAAGGGTCAGTCCTAGGCAAGTGGTCCATTTATCCCTAAAACCCACATCTCACTCGAAGTGAATTCTCAGACTCCAAGGTACTATAATAAACAACCACAGTTTGGGAAAAGATAGACCTTAACCTGAAAGACATTGAACAGTGTCTAAGGACACAGATTAAATTAAAGAGAACAGGAGTCCTCTCTCTGAGGACTAGGCATCTGATTTCAGGAGAGTTAAATAAGTAGTGAAGGGTATATATAGCAAATGAAATTTCTAAAACAGATTAATTAAAATAAAACAGAGACTAATTTGCATCATAATACAAATAATTTGCACAAGAAGACACAGGCAGGTTCAGTATTGGAGTCAAGGTAATTTTTCTGACTTCCATGGATCTTGGAGGCTTTTCAGGAAAGGAAGAGACACCAGATCTATAGTATTGGAAAAGCAATACCCTAGCTCTTACATCAGGATACTTCATATGTCTTGCCAAGACAAGAATGCTATATCAACAGTAGCTACCCTTACTCTGGATAACCAAAGATATTGTTAAACTCTATTTTATGGTATTTTATGGTTGGATGTTCATTAAACTCCTCTTTGAGGCTTACAGTCTTTACTCATGTAATGAAGGTGACTAGGATTTGTCAATGCAAGCCTCAATGCAAGTCAAGACACAATCCTTTTGTTGACTTGATCATGAACATACTTCCAGTGAGATTACAACTGAATGGGAAACAAAAGAAAATAAGGCTTTTGATTGACTGCTAACCCAGATCCTGGCATGTATATAAAAGGTGTTAAATGATCAGGGTGATTAATCCCCTTCTTGGTTCTGCCATACTCAAAATCTGACTTGTACTCTGGTTCCCAGACCTCTGGTGGCCGACTTTCTGACCTTTTGGAGTTCAGAAGGTCATAGCCTAGCCTATAGAGTCATAATAGAATCAGAAGAAGCATGTGCTCTAGATCCACATGGTAGCTGCTCAGGTAGGGAGACAAGACCCCAAGACCTCCCCACCTTGAGAATTCTTCACTTAAACATAGCCAACAGGAAGACTAGTTGCCTTGGCCATTTTGCAGCTTTTGAATGTGTGTCTACTTCTGGTTCAACAGTCAGTTAAAAACCTCCTCTTCTTCATGTGGCAAGATGACTGGAAATAATACCTGTACATGTCCAGGTCATATAATGAGACTGTGTCAGAAAAATCATAACACACATATTCATAAGAACTGAGTTTGCATCATCTAGTAGCATTCACCCCATGATACTTATTTTAGGGAAGAAACTATGCATTTGGTACTACCATAGCCTGAGAATAAAATTCTTGAACCTAATACTGATAGATCAGGTCTGATGAGTCAATTTGGAGGCATGTTGTCAAAAAGTTCTTGGGACACAGTAATGGCTATCATAATAAAAGTTCCAAAGTGTGACCAGATTTCTTTCTACAATGGTGCATCAGCTTTGTAATTTCATTATCCTAAGTTATAACCTACCAAGAAGTCCAATGAACTGAAAGAAAGCATCTGTTGGATTTTTATGTTTAATTTTTTGGCAGTCTGGAGGTATTCCTGATTTTTACCATTCTGAGATGCTGAGACCCATCTTGATAGTGATTTTGAACTTTTATTTTGTTTGTTTGTTTTTTGCAAGGCAATGGGGTTAAGTGACTTGCCCAAGGTCACACAGCTAGGCAATTATTAAGCTTCTGAGGCTGGATTTGAGCTCACTTTTTCCTGACTCCAGAGTCGGTGCTCTATCAACTGCACTACCTAGCTGCCCCATTTCTGAGCCTTTATTGAGTGTGGTTTCTATGACAAATAGCTTCTTCCCCCAAATTGTATGGTTCCTTCAGGCCAAGGAAAATTTGTGGGTGAAATATGTACAAGGCTAAAGAATGTCGAGAAGTGTCTTGGTTTCCAAGAGAATCACTCCCACTACTGCGTTTGTTGCATTGGTCTTAACCACCGGACGCTTGTGGTGGCACAGGCATATGACCATTGTTATTTATCAGAAGTCCTCCTTCATGGGCATCTGGGGAACTGTGAGAACAACTCATGGATGAAACAGCTGTGGTATCCCATGAACATTTGAAACCATGAACACCTTTGAATAAAGTAGAAGGTTCCCTCACTGAAGCCTCTGTGTGATTCTAACTGTACTCTCTTCTAGCTAGGTTCATTCTTCTTGCCCAAATTGGCATTTTTTTTTCAAGATAACAAAGAAGTAGTGCTGTTACAAGTACTAAAACAGTTTGGACTTGGTTTATATACTGCTGTGGTCTGGAGTAAATAGGGAAAATCAAATAAAATACCACTCCGTAGTCCAGTAAGTCCTGAAAAATCGTGTTCAAGAACCATTGAATAATCAGTCAATTATTCAGTATTTATTAAGCACTTACTATATATTGGGTTAGGTGCTCCTGAACCTCATTCCCGTATTACTGCCTTTTTTTGTTTTTGTAAGGCAATGGGGTTAAGTGGCTTGCTCAAGGCCACACAGCTAGGTAATTATTATGTGTCTGAGACTGGATTTGAACTCAGGTATTCTTGACTCCAGGGCTGCTGCTCTATCCACTGCACCACCTAGCTGCCCTACCAACTGCCTTTTGAACAATATCCACCTGCATGTCCATAGGCATATCAAACTTAACATGTTCAAAACATAATTCATTATATTTGCCCCCAAAACCCATCTCTTCTCTGGACTTGCCTATTTCAGTTGATGGCAAAACCATTCTTCTGGTCTTCCAAATGTACAGTCATGGAGTCATTTTTAACTCTTCCTCATTTGCTCACCAATATTCAATTTACTGCCAATTCTTGTTAATTATACATCCACAATATCTCACATATTCATCTCCTTTCCACTCACAAAGCTTCTACCCTAGTTGAGGCTCTTTTCATCTTTCACTTGAACTTTTTCTCTCTCTCCAATCCATTCTCTAGCCTGAGCAAGTCAATATTCTTAAAACAGATATGATCATGTTACCTCTTGCTGTATTATTTTCAGCAATTAACTTTTCTTCTAGGATTATATACAAAATCCTTAGCCTGGCCTTTAAAGCCTTCAACATTATTTTACTTATACCTTTCATGCTAGTTTCTTTCATGCCCTCTTCTTTCTAGATAAACTAACATGCTAGCTATTTTCTGTACACATAATCCACTTTTTTATCTTAGTGACCAAGTGGTCACATGTCAAATATATTCCTTTTTCATCTCCATTAAATAGAATTCCTAGCTACCTGCAGGCTGCTACTTCCAAGGTGACAGGGTGACAGTTAGTTCCTACATGAGACCCTCCCTTTGAATTGTTAAACTCTTTCTCTTGAAATTACTTTGAATATAGTTTGCAATTATTTTCTTGTCAATTTGTTGTTTTTCCTCATTAAGTTCCTTGAGGGCAGGGAATATTTCATTTTGTCTTTGTATACCCATAACTCAATATCATGCCTCAATATCATAGGAACTTAAATGTTTCTTGATTTCAATCAAATTTGAAATATAATTGAAAAAACAACCACAAAGGATTCTATAAGATTCGTGGTTTTATATCCAATTCTCTTTTTATGATCTTAGCTTGGGAAAATATTGTTTGTTTAGTTAATTATGATAAAAAGGGAATTACATTGAATATTGCCTTGCCAAAAGAGTTCCAAATCTCACTCAACAGGAAATTTTCCTAAGTCTAGTATAGCAAGCTGAGGGATATGAACATGATTGAGATTACCAGTATTTTAGGTTTCTTCCCAGTCTATCTGTCTGTCTGTCTCTCTCTCTCCCCTTCTCTCGCTCTCTCTCTCAGTTCTCACTAACTCTGTTTGCCCTTCTCACAGGCAAGGGGCACTGAATATCTATCTCTATCAATGCGGAGAGTCCCACACAATTACTTTGTGGAGGATTAGTAGAGTAGTGATGGACTTGTCAAAATGGGAAAAAAAAAAGGAAAAAAAGAGTCTAAAAGAAAAAAAAGGGTTCTTGCATAGAATAGAACAAAAGAAAACAAGAGTCCATAGGAAACCAGACAAACAGGACAGCTTTGAAAAGAACATATTGGGGGCGGCTAGGTGGTGCAGTGGATAAAGCACCAGCCCTGGAGTCAGGAGTACCTGGGTTCAAACCTGGTCTCAGACACTTAATAATTACCTAGCTGTGTGGCCTTGGGCAAGGCACTTAACCCCATTTGCCTTGCAAAAACCTTAAAAAAAAAGAACATATTGAATTATAGCATTCAACCTGTAGTCAGGAAGATCTGAGTTCAAATCTTTCCTCAGACATTTACCAGATCTGTGGTCCTGAGTGAGTCATTTGGTCTCTATTTTCCTCAATTTCTTAACAATAAAATGGGGACCATAACAACCACTTAACTCTTGGGGTTATTGTGAGGATCAAAAAAAGATAATATGAAGTACTTGGTATAGTGTTTGGCACATAATAGGTGATTAATAAACATGTTCCCTCTATATTAAAAAAAAACCCCAAACTGTTTAGAATGCAAATTTGCTCTTTCATAAACATGTTCTTTTTCTATTTTACCTTGTATATTAAAATTTCAAATACTAAAATTTTAAATTTTAAATAAATTTAAATTTTAAATTTTAAAATATTTAAATATTAAAATATTACTTGGTGTTGAAGTAATTTCAAATTTAATTAAAATTAAACAAAATTTAAAAACAAAAACAAAAATGAGAGCTTGTAAACCATAGAAAGAGAGACCTAAGACAAGTTGTAGGAATTTGTACATTTAAAGTTTTAAAATGACTCTAACCAGACAAGTCATTTAACGTATCCTAGGCAACTTTCTAAGACCATGAACTACAAAACAGTTGTTGGTGTGCATTAATAGAGGGTATTACTTTACTGGGAATCCCTTATACTAATAAAATCATAATTACAGAATAAGTTAATAAATAAGTAAAGATGTTAAAGTTTATTTATGTACATAAAAATGTATGAGGACACAGAAAATGTGTTTAGGGAAAAATGTATATTATAGTACTTTTTATTTAATTAAAGTATGAATAATTGAAATTTGGAAGTTAGTGATATACCCCATGTTTGATTTATTAATTTATATCAGTTGTTTATGTAACATAAAATAAGGAGATGTAAGCTTGTCAAAACACAATGTCCAAGTTACAAAGGTATTTCCTGTATATGGTGAGTGCCTTCAGTTGTTCCTGTTGAGTGGATGACATTATTGAGCCTCACAACATTACAGAGCCTTCTGAATGACATCCATAAACCCTCTAATGAATTTATTCCATCTACCTACACAATAAAACACAAGTGGAAGAAGAATGGTTGGTTCTTGTCCTTTGTTATTGAAGAAAACCAAAATGACAGCAGTATCTTTGAGACAAATTACAGTGTGGCTGATCAGTCCAATACATGGTCAGAATGCTCTACTATAGATTGGGCACAAATAATCCATGTGAACACCTGCTGTGGGTAGTCTAAACTTATGTATGTCTTTGAGCTGTTTCAATTCTGCTTTCCTCATAGAGTGCAACACCCTCACTGATGAGGGCCTGCCATGCTGGGAAGTCCTGTGCCAGTGTTTCCCATGTTGCACAATCAATTCTAAAGTTCTTAAGAGAGACCTTCAGAGTGACCTAGTATTTCTTCCTCTGACCCCCTTGAGCACTTACCCTGTGTGAATTCTCTATAAAACAGTTTTGGGCAAGTTTACATCTGGCATTCAAACAACCTGTCCAGCCCACTGTAGTAATGTTGCAATGCTAGGCAGTTTAGTTAGAGAAAGAATCTCAGTGTCTGGTATGTTCTCCTGCCAAGTGATCTTCAGAATCTTCTTAAGACAATTTAAATGGAAGCCATTCAGTTTCTTAACATGGTAGACTGTCCAGGTTTCACAAACATACAGCAATGAGGTCAGCAAAATGGCTCTGTAGATATTCAATGTGGTAGTTATTGTTCTCTCCCACGCTTTCTTTCTGAGCTTCATAAATACTGAGCTAGCTCTTGCAATGTATGAGTCAACCTCATTGTCAATGTGAACCTCCCTGGAAGGATACTGCCAAGGGAAGTGAACTTGTCCATATTTAAAGCATCTCCATTTTCTGTAATTGATCAATGGTGTGGTACTGGCAAATGGAACACCTGTGTTTTCTTGGTGTTGATTGTTGGAATAAAATTAGCACAAGTAGCAGAGAATCGATCCATACTTTGTTGCATCTTAGCTTCAGAGGCTGCATTGAGGGCACATTCATCTGCAAACAAAAGATCATGCCTCAACACTCCCTCTACTTTGGTCTTGGCTTGTAACCTCTTCAAGTTGAAGAATTTGCCATCAGTGTGGTAGCTGATCTTTTCACCATGTTCATCCTCAGTAAAAGCGTTTGATAACATGGCTGAAAACACCATGCTAAAAATGGGACAATGACACATCCTTGTTTCACTCCATTGGTGACTGGAAAATCTTAAGAGCATCGTCCACTATCCAGAACGCAGGCAATCATCCCATTATGAAATTCACATACAATACTGATGAACTTCTCTGGGCAAACAAATTTTGATATAATTTTCCATAAATCCTCATGACTGATGGTATCAAAGACCTTGATCAGATCCATAAATGTGTTATACAAACCTCTGTTCTATTCCTGACATTTGTCCTGGAGTTATAAGGCAACAAACATCATATCGACTATTCCTTGACTCTTTCTGAAGTCAAAATTTTAGTCAGTTTTTGGATGAGCAACGGACCGCCTCAACTCCACCTCATAGATCTCAGCTGGAATAGAATCAGTAACAGGTGTTTTTCCGCTTGAAAAGAGTCTAATGGCATTCAAAAAACCTCTTCTCCAATAGGAACTTCAGTTAGGGATTGATTGACTTCAACTTGAAGTAAATGGTCAATGGCTTCTGCAATGATTGATGATGATCTGTTAACAACACTATGGGGGCAGCTAGGTGGTGAAGTGGATAGAGCACTGGCCCTGGAATCAGGAGTATCTGAGTTCAAATCTTGCCTTAGATGCTTACTAATTGCCTAGCTGTGTGACCTTGAGCAAGTCATTTAACCCCACTACCTTGCAAAAACTGCAAAAAAACCCACTATGGAAGTGTTCAGTCCATCTCTCTAGGATCATGTCCCTATTGTTAATCAATGTGGATCCATTGAGATGCAGCATAGATCTTTGGTCCATAAATAGCCTTCAGGGCATCATAAAAGCATTTGGTTTGTTACTATCTGCATAAAACTGAATTTCATCTGCCTTCTTGCTTAGCCAAGAGTCCTGCATCTCTCTAAGCTGCACTTGTAATTTATTTTTGATGGAATTAAATCTTGCCTTCTTAGAAATGGATGAACTATCCTGTAAACTCTATGAAGTTCTCATTTTTCATTTGGCAGTTTCTGTATTTTCCCCATCATTTTCATCAAATAACTTCTGATGTTTGAGATTGTTCTGACCCAAATGAGAAAATGCAGTGCTGTACACCAGATCTCTGAAAGCTGCCTGCTCTTTTCTGCTCCACTATCGCCAATTGTGTGTTGGCTCATGTTAGCAACAAACTGTTCGCCTTCAGGAAGATATTCTAATTTCTTGACATTTATTCTTCTAGTAGTCATTTTGCCCTAGGCCATTATTTTGGTTGAAAGTGAATGATGATAATAATAATAGTCTTGATGACAATCTGTTAAGAACACTATGGAGGCAGCTAGTCTTCTAATCTTCTTGAAGAAGACTATGACATCATGGAAGTGATACCATATCAAATAGATGAATTGGAATTGAGTAATGGAGTGCTGTCCTAAGTTACCAGTCTTACTTTCTCCTCCAGAGCCATCTGGGTCCAGTAGCCAGATATGGTTCAGGATGACTGGAGATGGCCCTGGATGTGAGGCAATCAGGATTAAGTGACTTGTCCAATGTCACACAGCTAGCAAGTGTCTGAAGCTGGATTTGAACTCCTGACTCCAAGGCGAGTGCTCTATCCACTGTGCCATCTAGCTGCCCTTGAATGTGAATATGTAGCTTATAGAGGATGAATATGATATCATTCTAGCACTCTGAACCCTACATTGCCTCTGTCACTCTCACCATCCTGAACATCTCTTTTCCTTAAAATCACATAGTCTATTAGATACCAGTGTTTGCTATGAGGATGAATCCAAGAAGTTTTATTGCATTTAAGTAAATGGAAGACAGTGTTTGTGATGAGAAATTCATGAGATGAAAAAGTCTTCAGTGGTGGTTGACCATTGTTATTGTTGTTTCCAACTCCATTTCTCAACATCATCAGTAGCATTTATGTAGCACTTTAAATTTTGCAAAGTACTTAACAAGTATTTCATTTTATTAGTATTATTATCTCCATTTTATAGATAAAGAAACTGAAGTACAAAGAGATTAAATTATTTGCCTAGAGTCACATAGCTGATAAATGTCTGAGATTGAATTTGAAATCAATACCTCTTTGAGTATTGAGTCCTAATGAGATCCTCAGAGAAAGAGTATATAAATTAAAACAACTCAAATCACCTGTCTTTCTATAGTTTTTATTTTTTTAAAATTACAGGGGTAGGTAAAAAGAGAAAGTCTATTCAAAACAACTAAGAACATATAAAATACTTGATAAGTCTACTTACCAACACACACATATACATACACACACAGAGAAATTGTATAAATACAACCACAAAGCATTCTTTGTAGAAATAAGGACAAATGTTAACAGGGAAATATTATTTGCTTAAAGTAGCTTCATGCCAATATAACAAAAATGACAAAGCTAGCTCAATCTACAAATTCAGTACATATCAAACTATCAAATTATCATTTCAAAGAACTAGAAAAGTTAACAAAAGTCATCAGAAAGACTATATCAAGGGAAAAAAGTAGGGTGGAAGGGAAGAAGACAGAGCAATAGTAGATCTCACACTATATAACAGAGCCATAATCATTAAAACTATTTGGTACTAGTTAAAAAAAATTTTAAGTTAATCAATGGAACAGATTAAGTTACAAAAACAAATTGACATATTTAAGTGTTGTGGTCAATAGACATTGTTCATTGACTTATGTTTTCCTCTTTGTTGTTTTTTGTTTATTCTTTCCTTAATTTTGAATTAATCCTATATTCTTGGTATAAATTCAAACTGGTCAGCATTTATAATCTTTTATAAATGTTGTGGTAGTTTCTTTACTAGTATATTGTACAGTTTTTTGCAATAATATTCAAAAGAGATAGTATTTCATTGTTTTCTTTTTCTGCTTTATCTCTCCCTGGTTTAAGTATCAGGACCCTTATTTGCCTCTAAAGCAGTTTGGATAGGAACTTGCCTTTCTCTATTTTTCCAAAAAATTTATGTACTAGCAGAATTAATTGCACTTTGAAAGATTAATAGAATTTACTTGGGACTGCTAGGTGGTACAGTGGATAGAGTACCAGCCCTGGAGTCAGGAGTATCTGAGTTCAAATCTGGTCTCAGACACTTACTTACCTAGCTGTGTGGCCTTGGGCAAGCCACTTAACTCCATTTGCCTTGCAAAAACCTAAAAAAAAATAGAATTTACTTACAAATTCATCTGTTTCCAAAGATTTTCCCCTCTTTGGGAAGGAAGCAACATGATATAAGATTGTTCAATTTCTCTCAGATCATCAATTGGACCAATACAAAATGAGAATAATTCTCTCAGATCCTCAAATGAGCAAGTGCAAAAAGAAATTAATTCTCTCAGATCCTCAAATGAGCAAGTGCAAAAAGAAATTAATTCTCTCAAAACCTCAATTGGTCAAATGGAAAGTTCTTTCAAAAGTAGAATTGACCAATTGAAAAAGGAGATGCAAAAGGTTAATGAAGAAAACTCCTCCCCCGAAAAAAGAATGGAGTCTACAGAAACTAATGACTCCATGAGACAGCAAGTGTCAGTTAAATAAAATCAAAAAATAGAAAAAATAGAAGCAAATGTAAAATACCTCATCAACAAAACCACTGACCTCAAGAATAGATCGAGGAGGGGCAACCTGAAAATTATAGGACTTCCTGAAAACATTGAAGAGAAAAAGAGCCTAGACTTAATATTACAGGATCCAGTGATGGAAAACTTCCCTGATATCATGAAATCTGAGGGCAAAGTAGTTATTGAAAGAGTACATCAATCCCCACCAGAAAAATATCCTAAAATGAAAACACCAAGGAATGTTGTGGCCAAACTGCAGAACTATCAGATAAAAGAGAAAATCCTGCAAGCAGCCAGAAAGAAACAATTTAAATATCAAGGAGCCACAGTAAGGATCACGCAGGACCTGGCAGCATCAACATTAAGGGATCAAAGGGCCTGGAATGAGATAATTTGAAGAGCAAGGGAGCTTGGAATGCAGCCAAGAATCTACTTTCCTGCAAAGCTGAGCCTTCTCTTCCAGGGAAAAAGATGGATATTTAACAAAATGGAAGAATTCCAAAAATTTCTGATGAAAAGACCAGAGCTAAACAGAAAATTTGGACATCAAACAGGAGGTTCAAGAGACACATGAAAAGGTAAAAAAAAAGGGGGGGGCAGTAAAAGGGGAAAAAAATGCAATCCAGTAAGTTGAAACTGACTATATCCCAGCATGGGGGGAAAAAGATTCTCATAAATCTTGAGGATCGTAACTCTAACAGAGAGAATACACCTAGCCAGAAATGATGGACATTCATGACCTATCCATGAGACTGCTATCTAATGGGATGTAACTGGCTTTAACCCCACTTGGGAGAAAGACTCTAATAACTCTCAGGAATTTTGACTCTATTTGTTAGAATATACTGAACTAAAAGGGACAGACACTCAGAATTTTCTATGACTTAGATAGAATGATCTAAAAAGGGGGACAGGAAAGAGACTGAAGGAGGGAGGGGATTGAATGGGGGTAAATCTCATTACACTAAGAGGTACAAAAAACCTATGGTAATAGAGGGGAAGAAGGGAACAGAGGAGAAACACCTGAATCTTCTTCTCATCAAACTTGGCTTAAAGTCAACCTACACATACTCAGTTAACTTATAAAACATCTAACCTTTCAAGTATTAAAAGGGGAAAAGGGGAGGGGGGATGGAGAAAGGGAAGGGGAGTGGGGGGAAAAGGGGGAAATAACAAAAGAAAAGGAAGGGAAAAGGGAAAAAGGGAAAGGGGAAAGAAAGGGGAGGGTGTGATATAGGAGGGCAAACACACTGAAGGGGGTGGTATTCAGAAACAAAATACTGGGGAATATGGATGGGGGGAAGGGGGAAAAATGCAAACAGAGGGAAGATAGCACAGAAGGCAATAAAGAATTAGTAATCATAACCTTGAATGTGAATGGGATGAACTCTCCCTTAAAATGTAAGCAAATAGACGAGTGGATTTAAAACCAGAATCCTACAATATGCAGCTTATAAGAAACTCATTTGAAGCAGAGAGATACATATAGAGTAAAGGTAAAAGGTTGGAGCAAAATATATTTTGCTTCAGCTGAAGTAAAAAAAGCAGGGGCAGCAATCCTTATCTCAGACAAAGCAGCAGCAAAAATAGATATAATGAAAAGAGATAAGGAAGGAAACTTTATCCTCCTAAAAGGTACCATAGACAATAAAGTCATTTCAATATTGAATATATATGCGCCCAGTAGGACAGCACCCAAATTCTTAGAGGAGAAGCTGAAAGAACTACAGGAAGACATAGACAACAAAACTATACTAGTGGGAGATCTCAACCTCCCGCTATCAGATCTAGATAAATCGAATCATAAAATAAACAAGAAAGAAGTTAAGGAGGTAAATAGATTGTTAGAAAAATTAGATGTGGTAGACTTATGGAGGAAACTGAATGGGGAGAGGAAGGAATATACCTTTTTCTCTGCAGTACATGGAACTTATACGAAAATTGACCATGTACTAGGACATAAAAACCTAATGATCAACTGCAGAAAGGCAGAAATAGTGAATACATCTTTCTCAGATCACAATGCAATAAAAGTCATATGCAATACTGGGCCAAGGAGATATAGACCCAGAACAAATTGGAAACTGCATAACCTCATTTTAAAAAACGAGTGGACCAAAAAACAAATTATAGATAGAATTAACCATTTTATCCTAGATAATGATAATAATGAAACAACATACCGAAACCTATGGGATTCATTCAAAGTGACTCTCAGGGGATATATTATAGCTCTAAATGCTTACATGAATAAATTGGAGAAAGAGGAAATCAATGAACTAAACAAGCAACTAAAAAAATTAGACAAAGAACAAATCAAAAATCCCCAATTAAATACCAAAGTAGAAATTCTAAAAATTAAAGGAGAAATTAATAAAATTGAAAGCAAAAAAAACTATTGAATTAATAAATAAAACCAAAAGTTGGTATTATGAAAAAACCAATAAAACTGATAAACCTCTGGCAATTTGATTAAAAAAAGAAAGAAGAAAACCAAATTGGTAGTATCATAAATGAAAAAGGTGAACTCAGCACCAATGAGGATGAAATTAAAGTAATAATTTGAAATTATTTTGCCCAACTCTATGCCAATAAATTTGATAATCTAAGTGAAATGGATGAATATTTACAAAAATATGTTTCCCAGGTTAAATGAAGAAGAGATTAAACACCTAAACAATCCTATCTCAGAAAAAGAAATTCAACAAGCCATTATAGAACTCCCTAAAAAAAATCTCCAGGGCCTAATGGATTCACAAGTGAATTCTACCAAACATTTAAGGAACAATTGGTTCCAATCCTATATAAACTATTTGGAAAAATAGGGAAAGATGGAACTCTGCCTAACTCTTTCTATGAAACCAATATGGTACTGTTACCTAAACCAGGAACAATTAAAATAGAGAAATTAAATTATAGACCTATTTCCCTGATGAATATAGAAGCAAAAATCCTAAATAAAATCTTAGCAAAACGATTACAACAAGTCATCACTAGGATAATACATTATGATAAAGTAGGATTTATTCCAGGACTGCAGGGTTGGTTCAATATTAGGAAAACTGTTAGCATACTCAACTATATCAACAACAAACCTATCAAAAATCATATGATCATATCAATAGATGCTGAAAAATCTCTTGACAAAATACAGCATCCATTCCTATTAAAAACACTATAGAGTGTAGGAATAAATGGACTGTTCCTTAAAATAATTTGCAGTGTCTATTTGAAACCACCAACAAGCATTATATTGAATGGGGAGAGGCTAGAGGCATTCCCAATAAGATCAGGGGTGAAACAAGGGTGCCCATTATCACCACTACTATTCAATATTGTATTAGAAATATTAGCAACAGCAATTAGAGAAGAAAAAGAAATTGAAGGAATTAGAATTGGGAAGGAAGAGAGAAAACTCTCACTCTTTGCAGATGACATGATGGTCTACCTAGAGAATCCCAAGAAATCATCCAAAAAACTACTGGAAACAATTAGCAATTTTAGCAAAGTTGCAGGTTATAAAATAAACCCTCATAAATCCTCAACTTTTCTATATATGTCTAGCAAGAAACAGCAGGAAGAGCTAGAAAGAGAAATCCCATTCAAAGTAACCTCAGACAATATAAAATATTTGGGAGTCTATTTGCCAAGACAGACTCAGAATCTTTTTGAAAACAATTATAAAACACTTCTCACACAAATTAAATTAGATTTAAATAACTGGACAAATATCAACTGCTCATGGATAGGTAGAGCTAATATAATAAAAATGACAATTCTACCAAAACTAAACTATCTGTTTAGTGCCCTACCAATCAAAATTCCAAAAAAATTACTTTAACGAGTTAGAAAAAATTGTAAGTAAATTCATATGGAGAAATAAAAAGTCAAGAATTGCCAGGAGCTTAATGAAAAAAAGTGCAAAAGAAAGTGGTTTAGCCCTACCCGATCTAAAATTATATTATAAAGCATCAGTCATCAAAACTGTTTGGTATTGGCTAAGAAATAGAGTGGTGGACCAGTGGAATAGACTAGGTGTAAAAGCAGGAGATGATTGTAGTAATCTGCTGTTTGATAAACCCAAAGAGTCTGGCCATTGGGATAAAAACTCCTTCTTTGATAAAAATTGCTGGGATAATTGGAAGTTATTATGGAAGAAACTTAGATTAGACCAACACCTAACACCCTTTACCAAGATAAGATCCAAATAGTTACAGGATTTAGACATAAAAAACAATACTATAAACAAATTTGAAGATCAAGGATTAGTTCACCTGTCAGATCTACAGAAAGGGGAGCAGTTTATGACTAAGGAAGAGTTGGAGAACATCACCAAAAACCAATTAGATGATTTTGATTACATTAAATTAAAAAGCTTTTGCACAGATAAAACCAATGTAACCAAGATCAAAAGAAATGTAGTAAATTGGGAAACAATCCTTACAACTAATGATTCTGACAAAGGACTCATTTCTAAAATATACAGAGAACTGAGTCATATTTTTAAAACAAAAAGCCATTCCCCAATTGACAAATGGTCAAAGCATATGCAAAGGCAATTTACAGATGAGGAGATCAAAGCAATCCATAGCCATATGAAAAAATGCTCTATATCATTAATTATTAGAGAAATACAAATTAAAGCTTCTCTGAGGTACCACCTCACACCTCTCAGATTGGCCAATATGACCAGAAAGGATAATGATCATTGTTGGAAGGGTTGTGGGAAATCTGGGACACAATCACACTTTTGGTGGAGCTGTGAACTCATCCAACCATTCTGGAGAGCAATTTGGAATTATGCCCAAAAGGCAACAAAAATGTGCATACCCTTTGACCCAGCAATACCACTACTGGATCTATACCCTGAAGAGATGATGAAAAAGGGTAAAAACATTACTTGTACCAAAATATTTATAGCAGCCCTGTTTGTGGTGGCAAAGAATTGGAAATCAAGTAAATGTCCTTCAACTGGGGAATGGCTTAGCAAACTGTGGTATATGTATGTCATGGAACACTATCATTCTATTAGAAACCAGGAGTTATGGGATTTCAGGGCAGCCTGGAGGGATTTGCATGAACTGATGCTGAGTGAGATGAGCAGAACCAGAAAAACAATGTACACCCTAACAGCAACATGGGAGTGATGTTCAACCTTGAAGGACTTGCTCATTCCATCAGTGCAACAATTTGAGCTGTCTGCAAAAGAGAGTGCCATCTGTATCCAGATAAGGAGCTGTGGAGTTTGAACAAAGTTCAAGGACTATTCCCTTTAATTTAGAAAAAAAACAGATATCTTATTGTCTGATCTTGTTACCTCTTAGACTTCTCTTCTCTTCTTTAGGGATAGGATTTCTCTCTCATCACACCCAATTTGGATCAAAGTACAACATGGAAATAAAGTAAAGACTGACAGAGTGCTT
Organism: Macrotis lagotis; assembly: GCF_037893015.1. Classification (NCBI taxonomy): domain Eukaryota; kingdom Metazoa; phylum Chordata; class Mammalia; order Peramelemorphia; family Peramelidae; genus Macrotis; species Macrotis lagotis. Next base: position 196,170,356 of record NC_133659.1, read on the forward strand.
TCTGGGGGGGGGGAAGCAAGATTGGGGGGAAAATTGTAAAACTCAAATAATATCTTTAATAAAAATAAATTAAAAAGATTGTTTAATTTCTTTTTATAGTATTGAGTTATTTAAACTTTCTTCTCATTCTATTAAGATAGATATTTCAAAATTTTTGTCAATAAGAATTACTTTCATGTAAGTTATCAGAGGTTTTTTTTACCATGTACTAAGATAACGAATCAATAAACAATTAATGCTGAGTGATGAGGATCCAATGAAAAAACAAAAGTTGTTTGTGACTTTAAAGAGATTCATAATAAAGAAATAAAATATAGAAATCCTAAAACACAAAATCAACATTTCTAATGATTTTATTTATTTCCCCTTGATTTATTAAATTTTAAAATGTTCATTTGGGGGAGCAGTAAATAGAGCACTGGCCCTGGAGTCAGGAGTACCTGAGTTCAAATTTGATCTCAGACATGTGACACTTATGAGTTGTATGAACCTGAGCAAGTCACTTAACCCTGATTGCTTACCAAAAATAAAAAAGAGAGAAAAAAGTTCATTTTTTTATATCAGTGATTTGATTTTCCTTTCTTTTCTTAAAGCTAGATCAGCTAATGACATTTATTTTTATTCATTCCTTCTATCTTCTCCCCCCCCAAAAAAATCTAGCTCCTTGTTTTGTAAATTAATTCAATGATTTTTAAATTTTCTTTGATTTTCAGAATTTTTCTTTTTAAATTTAGGTGTTTTTTTAAAATTTGTTGCTTTCATAGATATTTTAGTTGCATGACCAGTTCCTTAATGTGTTTTTTTTTCCTTTTGTTGATGAAAATATTTAGAACTATAAATTTTATTCCAAGTACTGCTTTGGCTGGATGACAAAAGTTTTGCTACAGTTTTTCATTTTGTAATTTTCTTTTGTGATGTTACCTGTTGTTTTTATCATTTTTTTCTGTGACCCAGAAAATTCTTTACAATTAAATTATTTAGTTTCCACTTAAATTTGGATTCTTTATCCAAATATCTTTATTGATTATAATTTTTATTGTATTGTGATCAGTAATGATAATATTTAATTCTGCTTTTTTGTATGTATTTTGATATTTTTATGCCCTAGTACATTTTTGTAAAGGTACCATGAACTGTTAAAAAATATGTATATACCTTTTCATTCTTTTCAGGTATTTAATGTCTTTCTTGTCAAATATTTTTGAAATTTTCAATTTTCAATTGTCAAAATCTACCTTTTTTCCTGTCCCCTTCTGCCCCATGCACAAACTGAGAAAGAAAAACAAAGCCTCTTTTACAAGCTTATATAGTTAAAGGTAACCAAGTCCTACATTGTCCATATCCAAAAAATTTGTCTCTTCATTCTGAGTTCAACATTTCTTTATCAGGAGGTATATAATTTGCTTCATCATGAATTCTCTGGAATCATCATAGGTCATTACACTGATCAGAGTTTCTAAGTCTTTCAAAGTTATTTGCCTTCACAATGTTGTCTTCATATAGATTATTCTACTAGTTTTGCTTACTTCACCCTGAATCAGTTCATACAAGTTTTACAGGGTCCTTTCATAAATATTTTTTTTACAAGGTAGGGAAAAGAAAAGTGAAGGGAATAAACATTTATATAGCAATTGATATGTACCAGGTAATGCATTAAGTACTTTTTTTTAAAACAAATATTGTGTCTTTTGACATTCACAATAATGTTTAACCCCATGTTACACTTGAGAAAACTAAAGCAAGCAGAAGTGAAGTGACTTAACCATGGTCACATAGCTAGTAAATATGAGGCTAAACAGAATAGTATTTTACAACACAATAGTATTCCACCACACACATACACATAAACATAAACACACACATGCACTCACATACATTATTCTTACATAGTAATTCTCCAACTTGTTTGTTAATTCTCCAACTGATGGGGACCCCCTCAGTTTCCAGTTCTTTGCTATTCAAAAAGAGTTGCTACAAATATTTTCATATAGCCTTAGACTTCATTTTGCTCAGGACTTATCCCTTCCTTATTTCTCCTTCTACTTTCTTTCCTTTCTTCTGTTTCCTTATCAATTGCATTTTTGTTCCCAAATACATGTGTATAATCTTCACCTCCTTTGGCTAGTTTAGATATTAGTGAATTTTCTGTGTTCCTGTTCTCCTCTACACTTTTCTCCTCATTTTATAATTCTTCTACTTGAACAACCTGATCATATTTTTGCTATATATCTTTGCTAAATATATTCTCCATGCTAGTGTTAATGAGTTTCCTTTTGTTAAATGTTTTATGAACTATGAGTATCTCATCTGGTTCTAATCCCATCAGACTAAACTAAGTCAGATCTTAACCAGAACAATGTGATAGAAAAAAAAGGAATCTGATAAGCATTGGAAGGAAATAATTAAATTTATACTATATTATCATGTTCTTATGAGTTTATATCAGACCTTTTTTGTGGTTGCATTAAATCTGTCTCACTAGTGGGGAAAAGAAATCCTTTAACTTTCAGCCTAAGTAGGACAATAAGAAGGGAGGTCCACTCAAAGTTATAGTAAGTCTAGGCTCAGGAAATTTGGAGTCTTATTACTTCTCATATCCTGGGGTTCAATACAGATAATAAACACAAGAGAAGCCTAATAACTCAGCATATCAGGAAAGACTTCCTAGAAGAACTTGAGCTGAACCTTGAAGGAAACGAAGAGGCAAAGGTGAAAAGAACATACATTTACAGGTCTGAGAACAGCATATGTAAAGATAAGGAGGTGGGAAATGAAAGGTTGAATTTGGAGAACAGCAAATGAGCCAGTTTGACTGGAATGTAATATGAGTGAAGGAGGAATAATATGAACTATGTCTGGGAAAGTAGGATGGAACTAGTTTTCGAAGGTCTTTAAATGCTAAGCCCAGGAATTCATTTTATATCCTAATGCCAATAGCAAACCACTGAAGATTTTGAAGATGAGTTTGACAGCTGTGTGAAGAATGGGTTGAAAACAGAGAGACCAATTAGCATTGCAATCATCTAGCTGAGATGTTAAGAGGGCCTAGTCAGTTATGTAAGTAGGGGAAAAGGGGGAAGATGTGAGGAATGCTATAGAAGTAGACTGGAGAAGACTTGGCAACAGATCAGATGTGAGGGAAGAGGGGGAGGGAAGAATGAATGAATTTTCAGTGCAACATGTTTTCCACTAACCTCCTTTTAACCAACGTCTCAGTCATTTTTACCATCAGGGGTCTCCCAGCAAGACCATTCATATCAAAGCTAAAGAAACAAAAGAACTGGCAGGAGCAAGGAGGAAAGGGATGAGGGACACATCTGTGTATTTCTACAAGTAAGACTCTGGTACCAACCTCTTAGGGAAGGATATAGTTTTAGGGTTGAAAAATATAATGCAGCCAAAGGGGCTGTTATTAATTAAGATTCTGGAAACCTCAGCAATACTTGGGAAGCCTATAAAAGGACAAGAACATAAAGATTCATTGTGACAACAAGACCATGGTTATACATCAAGGCCAATGGAGGAGAACAAGGATCCAGAGGGATCTGACATCTGTTCCATGGGGGTGGAAAAACTGTCATAACAATTTCCACATACATCTGGCAAGACAATGTGCTAAGAAAGCCAATTGGATGAAGGCAGGCATCAGCTAAACTCAGAGGTGGGTGTTATATAGTACAAGATGTCATTCTGAGCTATGCTATGAGCAAAAACAAAACCAACCCAACATTAACAGGCTCACCTTCAGCCTAATGTTAAATGTTTTAGAGAAGTTTATTTTCAATGAAATAAATTATTGTATTTCTCTCACTATTTCTTTCCACTGTAGCTAATAATTCATTAAAAAGTCCTAGAAAAAGGACAAAAGGACTAAGGTCTCAAATAAAATAGTCAAATTCTGTTTTGAAATGTCATTCACAATAAAATAAAATAAAATGCCATTTACACCACAACTCAATCTAATGTTATAGCATGGGTAATAGTGAGTGAAGAGTTAGAACTATTTAGAGACTTGGAAAATAAAGGCTAAGCCTGGGAACGTTGGCTGGGAGCAAATCAAAGGGGCAGTCCTGATAAACAGATCACAGAGAACCATGAAGTCAAGACAGACAAATAAAGCCAAAGGCAAACAGATAGAATAGCAAAAGCAAACACATTATATATGAGCAAGAAGAGAAGATGAGAGACAAGGCCTTTCTTATTGGTTTTTCTCTAAAAGAAGCTTTAACTGACTTCCTAGAGCAAAACAAAGCCTTAAAATTTAAAGGCTACTGAAATGAAAGAAGCAACCCTTTTCAAGTCTTGACCCATCATGAAAAGGATTTTCAAGCCCTGATCAATGACCCATTTAATTCAAGTTATTCAAAATGAGATTTTCACCACAGCCAATGACTTGGACAATGTCTCAAGATTTGTACAGACTCAAGATTTGTGATTTCCTTGATGCAGGGCAATAGATTCTGGGGAGAAAACTACTAAATGAGCTCAGTAACTAATCTACAATATATTATCTTAGATATTTGCCTACTTCATTATCTACTACATTTGATATGAAGTAAATTTTCCCATTGAAAATCAGTACCAGCAAGAAGGCAAGGGATGCTATGGAAACCTGTGAACTGGATACCTTAAAAATGTTCCTTGGAGGGACAGCTAGGTGGTGAAGTGGATAGAGCACCGGCCCTGGAGTCATGAGTACCTGAGTTCAAATCCCACCTCAGACACTTACTAATTGCCTAGCTGTGTGACCTTGGACAAGTCACTTAACCCCATTGCCTTGAATAAATAAAAATACTTTTAAAAAAAGTTCCTTGGGTTTGGGATCAAATCTTGATACTTCAATTAATAGAATGCATTATGTTCCAGACACAGTGCAAGATGCTAGGCATACAAATGCAATGAATAAAACAATTTTTATTTCCAATGAGTTAATACTTTAATAAAGGAGTTTATACTTTAATGAGGAAGACAATTGCACAATGAATGAGTTCTTTAATTTTTTTGATCTTCATTTTACCAAAATGTAAGATGGGTATAATATTTGCCCTGCCAATCTTACAGGATAGTTGTGAGGAAAGTGCTCTGTAAACATTTTAGTGCTACAAAAATCAGTAGTCACTAATATAGACATTTGGGCTGCTTAAAAATGACTCAATTAAGAGTTTAGAAAGAACACTACCCAAGAGAAATCCAGAATCTGGAGCCTTAATACCATTTTGAAGTTAAACAATATTTAATCAGATTTCTTAATTTATTTATTCTTTTTTTTTTTTTTTTTTTTTTGGTTTTTGCAAGGCAAATGGGGTTAAGTGGCTTGCCCAAGGCCACATAGCTAGGTAATTATTAAGTGTCTGAGGCCAGATTTGAACCCAGGTACTCCTGACTCCAGGGCCGGTGCTTTATTCACTACGCCACCTAGCCGCCCCTATTTATTTATTCTTTAACTCAAGAATCATTTTCTAAGCCCTTTTGTGCAAAGCAGTGTTAGGTATTAAAGGAGATACAAAGTTTAGATAAGATACAGTCTCTGCACTGATGGAGTTTGTATTCTAGTAAACAGATCACTCTAGTACAGAAGATTAGCTAAAATATTGGCTATGATAATCTATAGGTCTTTAACTGAGACAAAACAATGGTTTCAATCTTGACTTCAAAGTGCAGATGGAGAGGTAGGGTGGTAGGAATTACCTGAGAGAGACCACGTCTCATAGTGAAGCTTTATTTATTCTCACAGCAAGCAGAGCCAAGTAGCATCAGAGACTAGTTGATTGATTGAGTTTAACAGTGGTGGTCTTCTATGGGCTTGAAAGAGGAAGAGAGGTAAATAAAAACTCCTTCTCAAGGGAAGAATTGGGAGGAGTTGGAGATTGAAGTTCTGTCCAGGGGAGGAACTGGACACTGGAAGGGAATTGTCTAGTTCTAATTCCTGGACCCATCAGCAATTTCATGTTACATATTAATGACATGTTAATAAGTCTTGTAATGTCACACAGGTTACTGGTGGTCAGGCTTGGTAGTGTCTGTGCTTGTACTGGTCAGAGGACAGTCCCTTGACCACCAAATCTATGGGGATTGATTAGACTGTCATCCCAAGACAAAGAAGAAATGAAATGATGCTAACCACACAGCATGCTTGGAGCGTTTCTAACTATTGTTTTTAACAACATATTACACAGGAAGGGGTTGGGAGTGCTTCTAGCTGCCCACGGCCTCAAGACTAGCCTAGTAGAGAGGTGATGGCTTATTCAGTACCAACTCATTACTCACACCTATGGAGTGAGGCATGCATTATTAGATATGATCAATGTGTTCATTTCTTTTCTTAACTGTACATTTTTGTTAATCAATCAACAAGTATTTATTAAGTGGCTACTATGTTCCAGACATTATGCTAATCACTGGGAGGGATGCAAAATTCAAAAGTAAAAGTCTTTGCCCTCAAGGAGCTTACATTCTATAGAGGAACACATTATATGCATGTTTAATCATATACAAGCTACAAAGTGATTTAGGGAGGACACTGGCATTTGGGAGAAGTGGTAAAGACTTCATATAGAGCTAGTAATTCAGCTAAATCTTGAAGGATATTAAGGATTTTAAGAGGTGGAGATAAAAAGGGCAAAGAGATAGAAAATAAAGGGTTTTATAGGAGGAGGAATAGCAAGAAGGAAAGTTCTTTTAGAGTGGAGGTTCTCTTGGAGTCATTGGGGGAAGAAATGTAGAAAACTAGGTACATTACTGCATTATTGATGGAATTATAAATTGATCCAACCATTCTTTCTTTCTTTCTTTCTTTCCTTCTCTCTCTCTCTCTCTCTCTCTCGGTTTTTGCAAGGCAATGGGGTTAAGTGACTTGCCTAAGGTCACACAACCAAGTAAGTATTAAATATCTGAAGTCGAATTTGAACTCAGGTCCTCCTGACTCCAGGGCCAGTGTTCTATTCACTGCCTCATCTAGCTGTCGCCTGTTATACCCTTTCAATACCTAGTAATGCTACTACTAGTTTTTACACCAATAAGATCAAAGAAAAAGGAAAAGGACCCATATGTTCCAAAGGATTTATAGTAGCACTTTTTGAGATAGCAAAGAATTGGAGAACAGCTAGACAAGTTGTGGTATATGATTGTGATAGAATACTATTGTATTGTAAGAAATGATAAAGTGAATGATTTCAGAAAAACTTGGGAAGACTTAATATGAGTTGATGCAAAGTGAAATGAACTGAACCAGGAGAACATTGTTCACATTAATAGCAATATTATCATAACAACTGTGAAACATTTAGCTGTTCTGATTAATTCAATGATCCATGATAAGTCCAAAGAATTCATAATGAAAAATAAATCACCCTCCAGCAAGAATTCATGAACTGATGAATTTGAAGCATATTTCCTTTTACTTTCTTAACTTTTCTTGCTTTTTTTTCTTTTGTAACATGGCTAATGTGGAAATATTTTGTATGATTTCATATATACAATAGATATCACTCTACTTGATTTCTGAGGGAGGCAGGATGTAGGAAGAGAATTTGGAACTGAAAATTAAAAAATTGTAAAAATTGTAAAAGAGTAAATAAAAAGTGACATATTTGTATATATGTATACTTTTATAAAATTGTCATTTCCTTGCTATCTGATTAATAATGTAAATGGCAGATACTGATATCAATATAATCTAAATAGTATCACTCTTACACCCAGAGTTGTAGCTAAGGAGACTGGAGGATCAAGCTGATCAGAGAAAGAATATCTATTGCATTGCTAAGCTCTGCAATAGCCATATCCCACACTACTTCTGAACCTGGAAAGAGATTTAATGAAGAAATAAGTCAGTAATAGTAAGAGGTTGACATTGGTGTACTTTGCTCAGATAACTACATATCTTGCACACAGAACCCAAACAACTCCCATCCTCTACCCCCTAACTAAGAGTATATATTTTTTAATTCTTATTTTAGGTCAGGCAAATGATTTCATTGGTACAGAGACCTCTTGATGAGAAAAGTGCTCCTATTAAAAAAAAGTTAGCACCTGCCCTATAATTTATACTCTCAGCAAACTGACTAAGGTAGTGAGAGGTGAGTTGACTTGCTCAGAGTCATATTGTCTATAAATCAGATGCATGACTTGAACCCAGATCTTCCTGACTTCAAGGTCAACTCTCTATCAGACCATGTAACTAACTTTTCATTATGCTGATGATTATAAGGAGGAGGTAGAGGAAGAATATGAAGAAGAGTTTTCATTTATATAGAATTTTTTTTTAGGGTTTTTCAAGGCAAATGGGGTTAAGTGGCTTGCCCAAGGCCACACAGCTAGTTAATTATTAAGTGTATGAGACTGGATTTGAACCCAGGTACTCCTGACTCCAAGGCTGGTGCTTTATCCACTATGCCACCTAGCCGCCCCCATTTATATAGAATTTTAAGGCTTACAAAGTACATTACATATATTATCCAAAGTCAGTGGAATAACATTAAAATCTAGTTAGTTAAGAAAAATTTTGAATAGGTTCATTCCAATCTCTATTACTTCTAGATAAGGCAAGGGAATAGCTTTCTTGGGATTTCATTGGGGAGAACGGGTATAGCTCTTTGAGAGAATTTAGGAAAGAGTTATACCAATATCTATTCCATAAGACCACTTAGAAAACATTTGGGAAAGGGAATAGTAAATATCGATCAACAAGATTTTATTAGGTGCCTGTTTTCAAATGTCCTTTTCTGAATCCTTGGTTGTTTTAAATATGAAGGAAACAGAAGTCCAACTTTGGAGGATAGAGGTATAAAGATACTGTCACTTTTATCATGAAAGGTACAGATGAGTTCATTTGAGTGTCAGAATCACTGTAAACATCAAATCAACTTCATCTATTATCATGACCTAAGAAATAAGAAATATAATTAGGAAAAAAATACGATTTTAAAAATAAGAATGTTGATTTGCTTTGATTTCTTTTCAGAGGTCTGGATTAAAGGAGATATGGTATAAAGTAATAAAATATTGTGGCATTTCCCTGGAGGAGATGTCATTAAAACTATCTTTGAAAAAAGTTAACCAAAACAATAAGATCTTTTTTCCAGATGGAATCAGATCACTCAGCAAGTTTCAAAACACAAATCCTGCAGGACTGTATTCAATGCTAAAGCATATTTCAAAAATTCCTTGGAGCACATAAAAAAAAGATTCTAAGCAACCAAGGAAACACTAATTTGAAGATCCAAAAGGAGAGATAGAGCTTGCCAATGGCACTAATAAGAACCATTCTTATAATAAGAAACATTCTGTAAGACTTCCAATAGACTCTTAGAATTTGGGACCTTAACCAGCAGCCCAGCAGCCCAGTTAATTTTAGTTTATAATTAAACAAACTTAGTTCTTCGAAGTTGGAGAAGTACATGAAGAATGTGTGATTTGGACTGAACATTGTTTCCAGACTGTTTAAATGGATCACAAGGCCATTAGCAAACTGGAAAAAAACAACTTTATGCAGTTGTATTTCCCCCCAAAAAAAATTTTGCAGTGATTTAATTATATGGTGCCTTAGACTGACATGATTTATTAATAGAGAGGATTTATTTAAATGCCTTTTAGAAGTTCATTCCCAGTCTTCCAAAAATGAGTTGACATTTAAATTATGCCCACAAATACATATGAATTTTCAAAATTGCATTTATTTGATCTCAAAAAGGATTTTAATATCCTACACACATTTTCTCTGTTCAAAACATTTCTATTGTCCAGACTAAGAAATATTTTGCAAGTGGATCAATCATTTATTTCAGAAGAAACCATTTGTTTTGGACAATTACAAACATATAAAATTAATATTATTGAAAGCTTTGGAGGGCACTGTATTATTCAATGTCATCCAGAGTTGCATAAAAGAGTTGATTTTGTGGTATGTTTAGGGGAAGGAATTCTATATTCTATACTAATTTCTAATTTGGAATTATATAAAGTTCTTCAGTTAAAAACTGATTAACATCCATAGAGGTGTGAACAAATGATTCTTGGTTTCTTACTTTGTATATATCTTAATTATTTGTTTTTGGCAAATTCAGATTTATTAATATATTACCTCATCTAATATAAAGCAATCAATATGTCCCTGTGGTCATCATTGTTAAGATGGCTGACTACCTTAGTAAAAATCAATTAATCTGAATAATTTACAGATTTTTTTTCTGATGGACCTATATTGGACTATATTTAATATTCATAGAGTGAAGATGGCTATCTCCCTGAATCCCAAAATTCACATCATTATATTGTTTCTCCTTCCTCAATTTCTTTCTTAAAGAGCATAGAATAATATCTACTATATAGATATTACTTGTTATAAAGGATGCTTCTCTTAGAGGTAGGTGAGAAGTACAAGGGAAAATGTAGGAGATATAAAAGCAAATCAAGAAAAATCTATTTTAAGAAAAGAATTACACTCAGGAAAGGTTAATAATTCTTTAAGTATTTACAATACTCTCCTTCTGCTGTCCCCAGAGATTAGGAATAAGCATTTATTGTGTGCAAATCTTCATGACCCCTTCTGGTTTTTTTGACAAAGATATTGAAGTGATTTGCAATTTCCTTCTCCAGATCCTTTCATAGATGAGGAAACTGAGGCAGAGAAAATTAAAGTGACTTTCCTAAGGTCATATAACTAGGAAGTCTCTGAGGCCAAACCTGAACTTAGAAGGGAGATGAGTTTTTCTGACTTTGGGCCCAACACTCTCTCCACTGTGCCATCTATCTAGGAATAAGCTTGGAATCATCTTTTATTAATGAATTAACTGGACTGTCCTTTGTTAAACATGTCCAGTTTTGTAACCAGATTTTCTCACAATGGGTTTGTTCACTTTAGTTCATTGTAACCTGCAAGTGACCCTGGATTATTTGAGGATATGCCAAGGATCACAAGTTCCATCAGGTCCTACCACATTGGAAAGGCTTTTAGAGCTGTGGGGAAAAAAATGGACCATTTATTTTTTATCTTAGATTCATCGCCTGACTTTAGGCCAGGTGATAAATTTTTCAGTCCAGTCAACTCAGGAAATCAATTTACTAAGTAAGGCACAAAAGAGAGGTTGCAGCAGTTTATTTTAGTGTATAGATCACATAGTGTACAGAAACAAAATCACTGGAATTTATTGTAGAAAAAGTTCTATAGAATATTCCTTTTTTTTCTCTCCTTATATTTGAATGAGCATGTTTTTTGTGTGTGTGTGTGTGGTTTTTTTTTGCAAGGCAATGGGGTTAAGTGGCTTGCCCAAGGCCATACAGCTAGGTAATTATTGAGTGTCTGAGGCCCGGTTTGATGTTTCTTATATTCCAACTTGGCAACAAACTAGAAATGATTTTATCAACCCCAGAAAAGGAATGATGTCTTTATCATATAAAGGAAAAGCGGTTGCCAACACAAGTTAGTCCTCTGGGGATCTTTCTAATGTCAAAACCAAGTGGAACTCTGAAGAGTGCTTGAACGGTTAGCATTTGTATTGGTTTGCAAAACCAATTTGCAAATATGATTTCATGTTATGGTTGCCAACCCTTGGAAAGACAGCTACTGCTATTCGTCCGTGTTTGACGGGCGAGGAGACTGAGGCAGGCCGCACTTTGCTGACCGGTCCCGGGCTACACTTCTCCTGGGTGTCAGGGGTCAGGTCTGAATGCAGGGGCTCCTGACATGAGGGGCCCGGCCCGTCCGCTAGCCCGCGTTGGCTGGTCCCTGCACGCCACGGGCAGTTTCTGCATCACCGGGGCCGCCGTGAAGCCTGGGACCCGGCCACTGCCCGCCTCCTAGAAGCCTAGATGTGGAAGGTGACGGGGGCTGCAAGCCCACACCGCCGAACCAGCCCTCCGCCCCGGCCTCGCTACCCAGAATTCCCTGGCCCCATCGCTAAGTGTTCTGGGGATCGTTTCCGCGTGCGGAGCCAGGGGCGCGGGTCGGGACTCAGCACCCGGAAGCCGGGCCTGGCGGGCTTCCTGGCTTCACGACCCAAGCAACCGGCCCCACCCATGCTCCGCACTCTCAACTGCTGCTGGGGGGGGGGGGGGGGGGGGACGAGCCCGGGTGCTAAGGCGCTAGAGCCTTCCTTTCTCGACCCCGCCTCCTTCTCGCCCCGTCACGTTCTGCTCTGGCCAATCATCGCGCCGTCCCTGCCCCGTGCCAGCCAATCCCGAGTCTTCCTGCTTTGAGCGGGAAAAGCCGAAGCCACCCGAGAGGCAGGAGCACGCTTAACGGCCTCTCTTTTGCCCTGTCTCTGGGGTAACAGGGACTTGGCAGGAGATGCCCATTGGCTCTCGGAGGGACCAATCGGGGGTTGGGGAGAGGGAGGAGGCCCCGGGCGGGAGGCGGGAGGGGGCGGGGACAGGCCGGTGCGGGCGCGTGCCGGCTCTCGAGCCCTCGGGTATGAAATGTAACGGCCTCTCCCCCGCCCCGCCCTCCCCCTCCGGCCGCCCCCCCTCCCCACAGACGGGCCTCAGGCGGCGCCGGGGGCGGAGGCGACGGCGGGAGCGGCGGGGTGCGGGCCCTGGGGAGCAGCGGCCCGACGCCCCCCCTCACCCCCGACCCCGGGGGCCGAGCCTAAGCGCGGAGGGGCAGGGGGGGGCCCCCGATGGAGGTGAGCGGCGGAGCCGGGCCCTGCCCCATGCACGCCGGCCCCCTGGAGCCCGAGCGGGGCAGGCCGGGGCGCTGGCGGGGGGCGGCGGGGCCCAGGGCGCCGAGGGAGGGCAGGCCGGGGCGGCCGGGCCGGGGGGGCGGGCTGAGGAGGGGCCGGGCCGGGCGGGCCGGGGGCCCCCGCGGAGGAGCCCCCGGGCCTGGGGCCCGCACCTTGGAGGGGTGACGGAGAGAGACGCGGAGTGCGGGTCTCGTGAGGGGATTTGGAGGTGACAGGTCGCGGAGCCCTCGAGGCACAGGGACTGCGGAGGGCTGGAAGTCGGGGTCAAGCACCCCGCTGGGAAAGGGGGGTCCTGGAGTAGGGGCGCCGGGGAGCGGAGAGGAAAGACGGACGGACGCGGCGCCCGCGGCGCGGCGCGTTGAGAGACGCGGGCCTGGAGGTGACACAGTGCGGACCCCCGAGTCCTCGGGCGGCCGGGGAGAAGGCTTCGGGGGGAGACGCTCAAAGGAGCTGGAATGCGTTTCCGGCGGTGGGTGAAGGCAGCTGCGGCGCCAGCCTCCCCCCGCTGCCCATCCCTGCCGAGAAGCCACTAGGAGCGCGTGCCCCGTGCCCGTCCGGGCCGCCGTGCCCGTCCGGGCCGCCGTGTCAGCGGGGCCTCCGTGTCAGCGGGGCCCTGTGCTCGGGGCCTCCGTGTCAGCGGGGCCTCCGTGTTAGCGGGGCCCTGTGCTCGGGGCCGCCGTGTTAGCGAGGCCTCCGTGTCAGCGATGTCAGCGGGGCCGCCGTGTTAGCGGGGCCTCCGTGTCAGCGGTGTCAGCGGGGCCGGGGCCTCCGTGTCAGCGGGGCCTCCGTGTCAGCGGGGCCTCCGTGTCAGCGGGGCCTCCGTGTTAGCGGGGCCCTGTGCTCGGGGCCGCCGTGTTAGCGAGGCCTCCGTGTTAGCGGGGCCCTGTTCTCGGGGCCGCCGTGTCAGCGGGGCCCTGTGCTCGGGGCCGCCGTGTTAGCGGGGCCTCCGTGTCAGCGGGGCCGCCAGCCACCCCCGCTGCGGGGACGGGCAGGCCGCTAGCCGAGTTTTCCTCGAGATCCGAAAAGCCACGAGCGGACCTCTGGAGGGTCAGAAAAGGCCTTCGTGGGCTTCCCACTCCACCACCCGGGCTCATAATGGAGCCTAATCGTTTGGCCTTTCCAACCTTTCTTAAAGAAAAGTTCTCAAGTGGATGAGGAGAAAGAAGCAAATTGGATTTGGGGAGTGGGATTAAAGAGCTCATGAATCAATTGCTCGTTAAGAAGTAGAAATCCGATTCCTTTTACAGAAAAATTGAGAAATCGATTTTTGGAGACGTAGCCCAGTCGGTATAACATTTCTCTTTCTCGATTCCTCTCTTCTGCAGCCTAAAGTCGCTTTCCGTGGAGGTGCGAATCGCTGCTGGAACATTAATGCAGATACCAGCAGCCGATTAACTGATGTATTCAACAGTGTGATGTTGACTGGCTCCACTTCCTTCTATGATTGCTACAAATCACAGGTTCTTTAACAAACTTTAATTCTGTTAAAAAGGTTAAGAACTGTCCATTATAGCAAATTATTGCAATTAAATTCATTTCTATAAACTATTCAGATTATAGTGTGGATGACTCTAGTTAGAAGAGGGAAGAGCTGAGAATTTGCAAAATACATCTTTGAAAAACTATTCCATTGAATACTTAAAACATATTTTTCATTAAACATTTTCATCCCAGCTTAATGTGACCACAAAAATGTTAAGCTTTGAACACTATTTTAAGCATATTTAAAAGCTATGATAGTTCTATATGAACCCAAACATTAGATAATTTAAGGGTAAAAGTTTTATTAGCTTATCTTTTTTGATATTTTGATTGTTCAATATACTAATGTTCTCATAAAATCTGTTTTCAAACATTAAACCTATTAGTGCAATTTTCTGCCATTTGAAATTTTCATTTAAGTTGTCTGAACATGTGAAAATACTCCTTATCATTACAAAAATGGTGTTAGTTTAAAACTCAGTGGGAGTTGGAAAAAAAATGTGTGCCATCAGATCTGTGCCATTCTAAATTTCCTTGTAAATTGTTTGTAAGAAAAGTGTTTTATAAACTTGAAATTACTGTTCCTAGTAATAATACTCACATTCAAAGGCTAGAAGCTATCCAGACTGTTTGATGTTATCCACAATCTGGGCATCTATATAATACATTTGTATACGTATTTTAGCTGGAAAAGGATACAGATGTTTCATGTATTTTATATGTGGATCTCTACCATGTTGATTTAGGGTTAAAAGTTCTTCCTGGCAGACTAAGCTAAAAATTGACCTTTTAAAAAAATTCATTTAAAAATGCAAAATACAGTTATAATGAAATAACTCATCAAAACATATTTAGGTCCAGCTACCCAGTCACCATTGCAGACATAAAATGAAAGTGATTAATTGGCTAAGTAACTTCACTAAAGAATTGAGTAGTAAAAATGGACAGTTGGACTGAAAAAATGAACAAAAAACAGCCAGTTTAAATTAAAACTAAAAATTATTAGACTAATCAACATAAACAGAAAATATTTTTAAAAACTTCTCTAAATTTTCAATACTGTTAGAATTTCTAGAAAGGTAAAATTTTTAGAGGAACTTTCAATAAAGGAGTTGTTCTGCATCCTCAATTTACTCAGCAAAGTTCCAAGATACAGGTTTTAAGTAATTCTCATAAAAGTAATTCTCAAAAAACAGCAAATGCAGCAGAACAATGTGAGCTTTGAAGATGGTTTTTGGGTTTTTTTTTTTTAGTTTTTTCAAGGCAATGGGGCTAAGTGGCTTGCCTAAGGTCACACAGCTAGGTAATTATTAAGTGTCTGAGGCCAGACTTGAACTCAGGTACTCCTGACTCCAGGGCCAGTGCTCTACCCACTGTGCCACCTAGTCACCCCTGAAGATGGTTTTTAAAAGAGCTCTTTTTAAACAAAGTTAAATTTTGACTGTATTACTAACATTATAGCTATCATTAACATATTTTAAATTACTGATTATTTCAATGGCACTGATTAAGATGTCATATTTACAAGAAAATTTAATTGTAAAAATAACATTTTAAAATACATTTATTTTGAAAAATAAAATGGAAAAATTTATCCAAAAGAATAACATAGCTTTAAAATATTTTTTTATTTAGTTTCAGATCCCTTTGTTATACATACTTAAACTGTTTCAATGGTTTAAAATGTTTTTTGTGTTAAGAGCACCTTAAGCTTTATAATTTCTTCTTGATAGGATTAAAAAGAGTGAATCTACAACTGCAGAGTTCAATTATAAAAACATTTTCTAGTATGAATAACTTAAATATTAGCTTTATTACATTTCCAACATTGTAAATGAAGTATTTATATCAGCCTAGGAATTTTGTTCTGTTTATTGTTAACTTGTTTCTATTTTCTTCCCAAAGACCTAACTAAGCTGGAGCCCTCCAAGTAGTGGAAGCCAGTTAATTAAATTTACAAATACTGAGATCTCATTTCATTCTTAGATTTTGCCTAAGAGAGGTGATAAAGCAGTAGTAGAGAGTGAGAGGTAATGCTGTACAGTGGAAATAATAATAAACTGAAATACACACTGTAATAATCACACTATGTGTTGGCAGAGGTACAAAGTTTAGACAAGACATGGTTCCTTTCCTCAAGTGACCTTCAGTCTAATAGAATATTTTAATATACAATATTTTACAACCACTCTATTAGAAAGTTACAAACTACAGAGTGCTTTGGGGTCTGAAAGGGATGTCATTACTGGGGAAGAATCAGGGAAGACTCCATGGAGAAGCTGGCATTTCAATTAGACTGAAGGATGGACAGAAACAGGAATTCAACAGGCGTAAAGAGAGAGCAAGAAAGGACTTAAAGGCAATGATTCTATGGTTGGCTAGGACTGGGTTCTACACAGTAACCTAATATGTTGGGCAAGTCATTTTACCTCAAAAGGTAAAATTTTCCTTTTCACTAAAATAGGGTAATGCTGACTCGATCTCTGATAGTTGTTTTGAAAATCAAATATGTGGAAAATGCTTTTATAAATGACATCACACAAATGTAAAATGTTACTTTTTACACTTTTTTCACATCATTTCTGATTTAAGATGTCTCTCAAATTCTGTTGTTTTTCCATATATTTCTTATCTCCTTGTCTAATATAGAATAAAATTTTAGAAAATAAATGAAGTATTAAAATGTAATTAAAACATTTCTTCTAATTTCAGAGTGAAGACAATGTAGATTTACGGCAGACATATACTCCACTTTCTTCATCCACAGAATATTCAAGTTCTGTTGATTCTTCCCTTTTCTATGCACCATGGTCAACATATGGAGATGATATGAAGCAACCTACTAATTCTCAAATCAATGTAAAGAACAGGTAAGCTAAAGGAATAAGACATTGAGTTTAAATTTGGTTTTAAGTTGAATAAAACTATTTGCAAATTACAAGAAGGGAAAGATTCAGGTGAAAAAAATCCACTAACTATTTAGACTGGTTTAATTTAACTGTATGTGGCATATAAGTACACAGGTCCATTTTATAATACTTTTCAAAAATATCAGGAACCATCCAATTTTGGAGACACTAATATTTACTGTTCTGAATTGCATAAAAATGAAACCTTCGTATAAAGAGGCTTTATATTAACACTGATTTGGTTATACAATAAATCATATATGCTGTATACATGTATACTATACTTCCCCCCCCTATAATTTGATCATACAATGGCTTCAGATAACACTGATTTGGCTGAGCACATGTATATATATATATATATATATATATATATATATATATATACTTTAAAAAATCCTTTATTCTGATCATAGACTTGTGATTGATTGGCATTAATTTTGTTTATTCATCAAGTTTTTAAAATAATTTGAAGAGAGTGCCTTATATAAAATTATCAATTATCAATTTAATAGCTATTTGGCATCTTTTTCATTTTTTCCCTTTTAGTAGGATCATTGAATAAAATCTGATTTAAGAGTTCCCATTTGTGAATTTATCATTTTTATTAGGTTAGAAAGTATTGGTCTTGGGGCAGCTAGGTGGTGCAGTGGATAGAACACCAGCCCTGGAGTCAGGAGTACCTGAGTTCAAATCCTGCCTCAGACACTTAATAATTACCTAGCTGTGTGGCCTTGGACAAGCTACTTAGTCCCATTGCCTTGCAAAAAAAAGTATTGGTCTCCTTATCTTTTCATCTCCTTAAGTTTTTTTTGGTAGTTTGTCCAAAGGATATTAAAGGATAATACCAGAAAAAACATACTTTTACTTGACTTTGACCCTTTAATAAACAAGAGGCAGTGTCATGTAGTTCTTTTTAACTTTGGTTCTTACTAACTGAAAAATATTGGAAATTTAAAAAATTAATCCAAGGTAAAATACCTAAAATACCAGGTTTTTTGGAAATTATCACAAGATAATTTACATGAAATAATTTTCAAATGTATAAAGCTACACAAATATATTTAAAATAAAATTTTTAAAAGAACATAATTAGCTCTGTTAAATGCCTGTGCTAATTTTTTGTTGGAACAAAGACAAAGACAAATTATTAAACAATTAAAACAATCATTACTCTCAAGAATTTAGTCATAATTTAATCTAGTATAGGAGTTCTAATTTGCTTCTCCCCCTATGTTGTTCCCCACCCCCCCCACCCCCAGTTTATTGGGAAAGTTCTACATTTCAGAAAATTCAGGGTCTATATTTAACTTTAAAAATTTTAGTGATTGCTTAGGAAAATATTGTAGTGAGAAATCACTAAAAAAACCAGTCTGAGTGATTTGGTTTTGCTGGTGAGTATAATCTTATTGATCCTCAATTTCAGCACTGTAGTACAACGAAAAGATTACTGACTTCAAGAACTTGGATTTAAATTTGCTACTTGTATGTTTGACCTTGGCAGGTCCCTTAACCTCCCTAGGTCTAATCTTTTGTTTTTGAAATGAGATTGGACTAAATGTGTATCTTCTAAGGTCCTTTGTGGCTCTCAGTCTATGATCCAGTGATTTACTCAGGTAATATATAAGGTCCCACCTAACTTGAACATTCTACAATTTTGTGGAATATAAAATGAAAGTACTATCTTTGCTACTTAATTCAAAAGCTCTGTTGTGGGAATTAAATGAACTGTGAAGTCATTTTCAAAAGTATGTAGCTATACAAATATCATATCTAAAATGCCATACCATTAAAAAAATTATAAGGAAAGAAGGGTTAAAACAATGGCAAAAGATTTACTAACCATTCATGGTTTAGGTACTGGGCATATTTATTTATTTGGGGATAAAGACAAAAAATGATACATTCCCTGCTTTCAAGGAAAATAACAGGTAAAACTGCCTAAGTAAGCCAGGAATTTTGGTAACCTTTTTAATGTCTTGGACCCCTTTGTCAGTCTGGTAAAGCCTAATAATATTTTTAAATAATGGAAGGAAACGTTAAATTTCAATTAGCGGCTAGTAAAAATAAAGATGTAAAAATTTCCAATTCTTAACAGACCTCCTGAAATCTATCACTGGACCCTTTAAGGGTTAAGAACTTGATCTAGAACCTGAAGAGGATAAAACAGTATTGTCATTATACATATTTAGATTATACTCACTGGGTAAGACATTACTAATTTGAAACTACAGTTTACATTGCACTTGATACTTCGCTGAAGAGACCCATAAAATTTTAAATCTTAATGTCCATTCCTATCATGGAAGAAAGCTACTTGCTACACAGCGACCTTGGGCAAGTCATTTGACATCTTTTTTTTTGTTCTTAATAGTATTTTTCCCTATTATATGTGCAGATAATTTTCAATATTCATTTTTGAAAGACTTTTGAGTTATAAATCTTTTCCCCTTCTTTCCAACCTCCTTCCCCAAGACAGAAAACAATCTGATATAGGTTATACATGTACAATCATGTTAAATATATTTACATGTTGTGAAAGAAGAATCAGCAAAAGGGAAAAATCACGAGAAAGAAAAACAAACTAAAAAACCCAAAATGAAAATAATATGCTTTGATTTGCATTTAGAATCCCTAGTTCTTTCTCTGAATGTGAACATTTTTCCATCATGAGTCTTGGAATTATTTTGGATTGTTGCATTGCTGAGGAGCTATGTCTCTCATCGTTGATCATCACAGTGTTGCTGTTACTGTAGTCACTTAACACCTTGAGGCCCTTTCTATAAACTGAGGACTTCTAGGTCTAAATCAGCATTCCTCAGATCCTAGATTGAAACTCTTTCTTCTGTCAAGGGATCTTAACCTGAGGTCCACAAACTTGTTTTTAAATCTATTTTAACAACTATTTCTAATCCCTTTTTGTCTTAAACATTTAAAAATATTATTTTGAAAAAGATGTCTATATCTGTACCAGATTGCTATAGGAGTCTATGATAAAAAAAATTAAAATTTTTAAATTTTTAAAAAAATTTAAAAAAGAGTCTATGGCATAGTAAAAAAAAAAAAAACTGAAACCTAAAGTTTTTTTTGGCCCAAGTTGACACAATTAGTTATTAGTAGCAAAATAGGGTCTAGAAACCCAAAGTCTCTTGGCTAATACTCTACCTACATTAATCCCTTTAAAGTCTTGAGTTATTTGGAGAAAGATTTCAGTATTACTTTTGATATACACTTCATTTTCATATACAAAATTTGGGAGAAAGTACTGAATAAACCATCAGGTTTAAATATTTTAAAAAGAAACTAACTAGGTATTGATAGAATAATGTATTATAGGACAAGAAAGTGCTTTCAGTAACAGCCTAAAGTATTATAGGTGATAAGACATCATAGAACAGTATGCAGCATTGGAAGAGAGAAATGGCTAGAAAGTAGTTATATATTATGAATTCGCTAAATGGTTTCAAATGAAATGGAAACTACTTTGCAAGTAGAACTTAAGCCAAAGTGAAAATATTTTTAATTTCTACAACTATTTGAAATGCAAATATAAATCCAATCTACAGGTTAAATATTTAATGTTAGGAGAAAGACTAGAAAAAGATATTTGTGAGGATCAAATGAGATAATTGTAAAGCACTTAGCACAGCACAGTGCCTGGCACATAGTAAATAAATGCTTTATTAATATTAGCTGCTATCATTATTATTACAATGTGTTATAGGATAAATAAAGTAATTCACAAGTGGTATTCAATTTTCACCAATTGTGATTTGTTTTTAGGATTCAAACTGAAAGAAATGACTATGGCAGTGAAACAGACTTATATGGACTTGTGTCTAACATTTTGGAAGAACAAGATAAGTCACAGCCATATTTTGCTGAGGGGTTAGTATATTATATATGACCATTTAAGAAACTTTTAAGTTGCATTTACTGTCTAACTTCATCCTTAACCTTCTTTTAGTGAATAGAGGATCATTTGGCAGCTGGAGAAGTCATACTCATTTTTAGGTTTAACTTTATTGATGTGTGATTCAATATGACTGTTACTCAATAATCTCATTCTGTGTTTTCATTTTTTCAATTGTTAACACCTTTTATTAGGAAAATTGTGTTTACAGTATTCAAAACATTTTGACATGTGGGCTAAATCTTGGCATTAGGAGTGTATAAATAAATTCCAGGCAGCTTTTTATACATTGGATTTGGAAAAATCCTACCCAGAAGCTATGGATTTTGAATATTTCTCAAATAGGATCTTTGCAGTATATATGTAGCCAATATTAAAATTTTCTAATTGCAAATACAGCTTCAACAGAACACATCCCTTTTATTATGAAAAAAACTCTCTAGAATTTTATTTTTCCTTTAAATTTCCTTTTATCAGTAAAAATAAGCTAATCAAAAGTTTTTTATTCCCTGCTTACTATATATATATATATATACACATATATATATGTGTGTATATATATATATATATATATATATATATATATATATATATATACATAGTTAATGAGAAGCTATAGTGGGATTCTATTCATTGGCTTTAGTTGCTCACAGGAAAAAGTACGATGAAGAGAGTGAAATTAAGAAGGTATTTCATTTATATATTTCTGGCAGAAAATAGTTACCATTATCCTCTAAAAATTTCTGTGATGCAAGTAACAGGTTGATAATGTGATATGGATAATGGGAGAAGAGCTGAGTGGGACAAAATTGAGGTCTTTCAAATCCTTTTTCACATTCTCCACTGGAGAAAAGTCTTTAAAGTCCAAGTTGTAATTAAACGTATTTACTTGTTCTAGGACCTGCTCCTCCAACTTAAAGTCAGTTTGGCCTGTGAATACAAGCAGATTTGCAGATCACCATGACCTCTTGTCAGAAACTAAAAGGCCAGTAGATACAGCCATCTCTCAACAAGCTTTTTATAGTGGCGAATCTGTCTCAGCAGTGGAAAAGCAGTACCTGCACAGTAGTAATCTCACACCACAACAGAAAATAGATGAACTTTATCATGGATTTACTAGCTTAGACCTTGAAGAGCAATGGATGTACCCCTCACGAAGTGATCATTCCAACTGTTATAATATTCAGACAAATGATACCGCTAAGACAACATTCCAAGAATATCCATTTATCAAAAACTGTTTTACACCACAAGCTGGCCTGTCTGATATCATGAAAGAATCAGGGATTGATACTTACCCTTATGGAAGAGATAAAATATGTGCCAAAGGACTTGAGGCACCATTACAGCAAAAAAGGGCAGAGATGTTTCTTTCGCAGTTCAATAGATACAATGAAAATGCAGATTACTGTAGATATCAAGAATATTCTCATCCCAATAAAGCTAAGCTAAATAAATGTTCAAATTTTAGTGTTCAAGATAATAAAAAATTAGCCAATGGAACACCTGAGACACCAGCTGTAGAAACGGACACCTACGCTAAATTATTTCAAGTTAAACCAACAAATCAGAAAAAAATGGAGGAGACTATACAAGACCAACAAAATTTCACGTTTTCAAAGACTACACCACATATAACAGAAAAGCAGTTTGCAAAGGAAGCAGCATTCACTGCTGATTTTGGGTTAAAATCAGAATATGGACTAAAATCTCACACAGCTTGCCCAGGTAATAATGATTTTGCCAGCGTCTCAGAAAAGGCACAGTTTTCAAAACCTGAGCCCCAGAATTCTGAATATTTTAAATCAGTGAATTTATTATCTAACTCGGCAACAACTTCAGGAGGTATCAATATAAGTAGGCCAACTTGGATGAATGTTCAAACAAAAAACAGCACTCCTGTGCCATATCGAAATCAAGGTAACTTGATGAAACTGAATAGCCATTTAAGTGCAACTTCAAAAGGTGGTAACCATTCTTCAGATTTTCCCCAATTATCATCTGCAAATTTAACCCAAAACAGTAATTTGTTTCAGAAATATTGCCAAGAAAATCCTTCAGCATTTTCTAGTTTTGATTTCAGTTACAATAGTACAGAAAGAATTCAGTCTGTCAATCATATGGAAGGACTGACCAAGACTGGGGAAGAAAGTCTCTTTGAATCAGTTACAGATAAAAAAATAAAGCAGCCAAATGGATTTTGTGATAACTATTCAGCTCAGCAGTATGGGATCATTGAAAATGTGAACAAGCATAATTTTCAAGCTAAGCCCCAAAGTGGACATTATGATCCTGAGGAAGGACAGAAGCATTTAGATGGTTTATCTCAAAGTACATATCAAGATCTGTTGGAGTCACAAAGTCACTATAATAGCCACAGACAGGGAAGTGGAGACAACAATATTGTTAATAACCGTGTGAATCGTACGCAAGCCTCATGCTTTTCTAATAATTACATGATGGGAGACTTAAGGCATAATCAGAGTTTTCAGCAACTTGGTTCAAATGGATTTCCCTTGCGATCTACCCATCCATTTGGCCATTCTGTCGTTCCGCTATTGGATTCCTATGATTTGTTTTCTTACGATGATTTAAGTCACTTGTATCCTTATTTCAATGATATGATATATGGTGACAATTCCTTTTCTGGTTTTGTGCCAACCTTTGGATTTCAAAGACCAATTAAAACTCGAAGTGGACCAGCAAGTGAACTTCACATTCGTCTAGAAGAGTGCTATGAACAGTGGAGAGCATTAGAAAAGGAGAGAAAAAAGGTAACACAAAAACTTGTCTATATAAGAGTAAGTTAATTGTAGTGTGATGCCAGCTCTGTCAGTTTTCAGTATTTTAATTCAATAGTAGCCTATATGGCTATTGAAGCTAAAACTCTGTAGTGTTAAAAACTGTAGGGTGTTTTTACATGCATAGGAACTGGATAATCACAAAAGTTATCCCAGAAATAAACTAAAAAAGGGGCGGCTAGGTGGCGTAGTGGATAAAGCACTGGCCCTGGAGTCAGGAGTACCTGGGTTCAAATCCAGTCTCAGACACTTAATAATTACCTAGCTGTGTGGCCTTGGGCAAGCCACTTAACCCCATTTGCCTTGCAAAAAAAACCGAAAAAAAAAGAAAAAAAAATAAACTAAAAAAGACAAAATCTTTACCATCAGAACTGAATTTGAGATGTTGAAAAAATGATAATTTTAGAAAGATTACTAGTATATTTAACAAATGCTTTATTTACCAAAATAAGTAGAGATTGCTATATAGAATAGCTAGAAGTGAACATTTTTAATATAATCAGAGAACATAAGCAGTTATTTACTTAGATATTACATTAGATTTAATAGAATTTTTAAATCCTTGCCTACCCCCAGCAGATTCAGGCTTCCTTGGTACTTGACTTTGAATCTTTGGTTGAGTTACATGTACTGAATTAAGCAAAAGAATAGGAAAGACTAGGCTTATATGAGATACATATATATGTATATAAAAACTATTATTTATTATCTGATAATATTTTGGAATAATAAGATGCCTAAACTGCAATTTTTCTTAGACTGAATTGGCTCTTGCCAAGAACTATCCAGGAAAAAAAGTTTCCAGTACTAATAACACTCCAATTCCAAGGCTAACCTCTAACCCATCACGAGTTGATCGTCTGATTGTGGATGAACTACGAGAACAAGCCAGGGTAAGCTATTAATATTTTTTTTTAAATGCTGTATATTTAAATTGGTTCATGTACTTTTTTTAGTATCTAAGAATTTTTAAAATCCCATTTGCATTAGATTGTCAAAAATATTTTGGGGCTTAGCATGAAGATAATATTTAGAAAAAGGAACCACCATATATTTAAAAGCTATTTTGGAAACAGTGAGGATCTTTATGACAAAAAAATTTCTTTACCACAAAATTCCACTTTCAGACCTAACTAATTAGGTAATTGACTAAGCTTTAATGCAGAGAAGTTCTGAAATATTTAGGAAGAACTCCTTTTCAGATAGTAACACCAAAAATTTCCCCAATTTTCTTACAAAGTTAGCTTGGTTCACATTAAAGTATGCATGCTGTAAAACATAAAGCTGTAATACTTAATTTTCTCATCTATATATCATTCATTAGGCAATTGTTGTGCCTAACTTTACACAAAACTATTAGTCATTTTTCCCCTAGAAGCAGGCCTGGTTTTTTTTCCAATTCTAATAGACTAATGAATGTTTATATCATTCATAATTTTCAAAAAACTGTCTTGTTTATGCTGAGAAAAATGTCCAACAATTGAAAATAAACTAAAAAATATTGTTAGTTGCAGTTCAATATTATTATGGTAATTTATAATTTTAAAATCTTAAATTAGGGTTTTTTTTGTTTTTGCCAGCCAATAGGGTTAAGTAACTTGCCCAAAGTCACACAGGTAATTATTAAGTGTCTGAGACTATATTTGAACTCAGGTCCTCCTGACTCCAGGGCAGGTGCTCCACTGTGCCACCTAACTACCCCCTAAAAATTACGGGTTTTTTTAAATACAAATACAAATTATTTTTGGTTAAAATTCCTTTCAACCCATGGTAAGCTTCTTATATTAAAAGAATCACAAGAAGAGAAAAATCTAAAAACTAGTATATTCCTTCTAGTTATACATTAATTAGCTTAGAGGCTTTGGGCACATAGGTTATAATAAATTTTTTAGATAAATGCAATGTTAATTAGAAATATTTCTAATTGAGACTGTTTTGGACTGTGTTAACTTTTATAGTTTTCCATATGGTGCTTTATTTTATGAAACTTAAAAAAATTTTCAGTTCACCAAACTAAAATTCAGTAAAAACCACATTAAATTTCATCACAATTTCTTTTTCTTATCCTTTAACACTTTGCCTTTCTTAAACAATACTACTAAGTTATTGGTTTGTGTTTTCCTTTTCTGGGAGTCTAAGATGGAAAATATAACTCTCCTATAAACCTATTTTCTTGAATCTATGGGCCTGATTTGACATAGCCTCAGTCCAGAAAGATTTTGATTTTTGATTTTGATAAGTCAAGGAAGCCATCATTCAGTGATTTCAACTCTCGATTAAGATTTTTTTCCAAAACAACTATGCTCTACATTATAGCAGGATCAGCTAGCTTCTAGAGACAATTACCATATTGATTTGCTCTTTTGAAATCCTAATTGTTAAGAGAAAAACTACGCAACAGTTTTAAGAACTTAAAGCAAATCACAAGGCAATCTACAACTGTGTAGCATGCACTATAGAAACTTATTTTTTAGCCTGGTAACCAATAGAAATAAACTGTTTTTTCTTCCAATTTCATTGAGTAATTTTTATAACTGTGGAATCTTTAAATAATCAAAAAATATCCTTTCTTTCTCAAATTCTGAATTCTTTAAATCAAGCTATAGCAGTTTCCTTTAGAGCAAAATTCTTAGCTACCTACTCACCTGTACTACTCTCCTGAGTGGATTTGTTACCACTGAAAGCATAGTTAGATCCTCATCAGCTAGCAGTTCTCAACAAATTTTGGTTGAATTGAATTTTACTTAGTATTTTTTCTTTTTTTTAGTTTTTTTTTGGGGGGGGGGTCAAGGCAATAGGGTTAAATGGCTTGCCCAAGGCAAGGAACTATCTAGTGTCTGAAGCCTTATCTGAACTTGGGTCCCTCCTGACTCCAGGACTGGTGCTCTATTCATTGTCCCACCTAGCTGTCCCTCCAAAGTATTTTTTAATAACCATCTCATTCTACTTCACAGAAATAGGGAAGGGGGGGCATTTTTTGCAGATAAGGAAACAAATTAATATAACTTAACAAGTTCAAGGTTGCTAAGTTCTTGAAGTCAGACACTGAAACTTTGGAAATGAACTTTTAATAGCATATAAGTATTTTAATGTTGTTCTTCAAATACAAATTTATTTTTGCTTTAGTTTGAGACAAGGCATTATGCTTATATGCCTTACCTAACTTTAAAATACTTCCTACAGGTTGTGACTTTACTTGGCAAAATGGAACGTCTTCGCAGTTCTCCCCTTCATGCCAATATTTCTACAGCTCTTGATAGACACTTGGAGTCTATCCACATTGTACAGTCACGTAGAAAGGATGAAATTGTAAATGCTTCAAATCGGCAAAGACAAGGAGTTCCTAGATGCCAAGATGACAGAGGTACCAATCAATATTCCTTCTTTGATAAGGTGATGCTAAATCCAGTGTTACTATAAGAGGACAGATTATTACATTAATTATATGTTCAGTCAGAGGCTTAAGAAACATTTCCAGAACTTCTAGCTAGCAGTAGAATTTATAGTAATTGGAGAAACTTAACTAAGATTTTAAAAACTCAGAAGAAACGTAATTTTGAGAAATGTAAATTTTTATGTTCTTCAGAATTAAAGTGTTCCTTTTTAACTTTTCTTTGGAAGACTTGATTTCTGTTTGGGCAACTGAGAAAAGATCTGAGCCACAGATAAAATACGTCATTTTTTTCTAGTAACCACAAAGAAAAAAAATACATATACCCCTCAGCAGCAGAATGCCTTTAGCTCAGAAAATAGTCATCCTTCTTGAATAGAATGATGTTGTGATCCACTATTTTGGAGGCTAGGGTTTTTTTGGTTTTGTTTTTTAGATTTCAAGAATTTCTTAGATGTTATCTAACCTGGACTATATTTAAAATGTATAACTTTTTTTTTTTAGATGTGTTTGCCCTTGCTTCAGCAATTAAAGAGATGTGTGTGGCTACTCGGAAAGCACGCACAACCCTGTGGTGTGCACTGCAGATGACCTTGCCCAAAACCGCCAGTACTGCTGGCCAAGCAGATGTGGAGAAGGCTTTGCAGGATATAGTAAACTGTGAAGATAAAATCCATGAAAGTATAAATAGCAGCAATCCTATGAACCAGAGAGGTGAAACAAACAAACATTAAGGAAATCCCAGCAGAACATGAAGAATAAAAGCTGTTAAGTAAATGTATCAAGACATTCTAAAGTAATTTTAATGAACTTTTCAAACTCGAGAATTTCAGTACATTAATTCTCTTCCAGATTTAAAGTTAATACCTTAATGAAGTTCGACTTCTATTTTTTTTTTAAAAATCTAGAATACTATTTCTAATGGATCAGATATAGTTAAAAGTGAACTCTCAAAGGTAAAGTTGACTACTCTAGGAGTTCTAGCTAGTCAAAGATAACAGGTTAGTTTAAGTAAATTGAATATTTCCTAACAACTTAAGTCTTACTTAAACCTATTCTGCAGTGCAGGTAAACGCAAATGTGAAATTCTTCTAGGTGATAAGTTTCATTTAGGTTTGCCTTAGTAAGTAATAATTCCAAATAATGAATCTAAATGACTGTAACCCAACTAGGACTACAGTCTTGTAACCAAGACAAGTTTTGATTGTGATATAAAAGCGTTTTCCTTGCAAAACTGGATAATACCTGGGAACCAAAGGAAAACAAGGCTATACCCAATATTCATGTAAAAATTTAAAATACTACCATATTTATAAATCTGAAATCTTAGCGCCTAAGTTTATGGAGGGAAATGCATCTGATTCTCCTAAATTAGTGATAAAAGTGCCAGTGTAAAAACCATGCAAGTTACTGAATATAAAACCTGTTCAAATCATTTGTGTATATTCTTTAAAATTTAATTATAATATCAATTATTAAATGTTGCCAATTTTAAAGTATTTAAATTGAATCAAAACATAACATTTCCATTATCTGGATCTTTTAGAAAGACTTGCTACACAGCAACTGAAATAATGACTTATAGTTCTAATACCCTTGGTTTTGCTGCTTTTAAGAGGGTATCACGAAGTTCTAAAATGTATTTTTTTAAAGTTACTCTTTAGCTAGTTTGGTTTACAATTGGTTAGTGTATATTTTGTGTAGTTGTGTTCATTAGTTTGCTTCTGTATTTTTTTGAGAGCTCTTGAAAGCTTGGCTTTTTCTGTGTTTCTCATCACAATATCTTTGTATTGAACGTGAATAATTTATTCATTAATATGAAATGTTGGTATTATGTGGCTCAGAAGACCTTGGGTTTTAACAGTTCTAGCATGAGTTAAACTATAATATAATGTACTGATGAAATTTAATTGAACTACCCTTGGCTAGAAACACTGATACTTTAAATGTCAGTGTTCTCTCTAGTTTTAGAAATCCTGGAATGCAAAAAAAGGAGTGTAATCACACCACATAAATTTTCTTTAGATGATGTGCAGAAGAAACTGATTGAGAATGCAGGAGAAACTGTAGTGAAACCATTTTGATCATTGATATGCCTTAAAAGAACTGCCCAAATCAATTACATTGAGGGTAGCCAAATAAAATAGATCACCCCACCACAGTCACTGCACAGAAACTGGTTAAGTTTGACATAAGACATGTTGGATGTTTTGAAAACAAATATTGTACTGAATTTAGACTGTCAGGTAAGAAATAAATTAGCATTTGTTGAAAATGTCTGATATCATTATTCAACATTTACATTCCTGATACAGCTAGCTAATTTAAGAGTCGGTTCGTTCACTCAGCTCATTAGGAAACCATGTAACTAAATTTACATAAAACTGATGACTATTACTGTTAAGTAATTTTGAATTAATATTTGTGTTGTATTTGGGTTAAAAGATGAGTTATACTAGTTACTAAAATGCTTGTACCTAAAATTGAAGTTTTGCTACTTGTGCTGATCCAAAAATTTCAGGATGGAAAATCTGTAGAAGCCTTTATTGCATATAATCAAAATAAATTAGGTACAAATTATATGTTAACAATACACACACAGGGGCGGCTAGGTGGTGCAGTGGATAAAGCACCGGCTCTGGACTCAGGAGTACCTGGGTTCAAATCCGGTCTCAGACACTTAATAATTACCTAGCTGTGTGGCCTTGGGCAAGCCACTTAACCCCGTTTGCCTTACAAAAATCTAAAAAAAAAAAAAATACACACACACCATGTTAAAAATCCTCTACTAAATAATAGTCCCATTTCCACTTAACCAATTCTGAACTAGTTATCTTAAAAAAAAAAACATGTTATTTACACCTTTGGGTGATTTTAATCACCATACATTATCTTCCTATGGTATGTAATTTTTTTTAAAAAATCTTAAATATATTTCAATTTGTTCCCAATCTCATTTTAAGTAAACACTTAAATCTACTTAGAAATTGCCAAAAGATTCTCCAGTGAATGTAGTATTGCTACCATTTTTGCTCTCTTTTAAAAATCAGGCCAAACCTAAGGAAATTAAATTCTTTATCAGAAGTGGTTTAAAAGCTACCTTGAGTCATGTTGTTGTCTTTCCCAGTAATCCTCACTGGGCCTGGGGACTCAGTGCTTCCGGTATGTCCTGCTTGAGATGCTCTAGAATGTTACAGCAAACCCCCAAACTTTGGCTAGTCAGTATTAACTGAGGAGATATGAAAAGGAGGGATTTAAACATTATCACCCCCAAATTGACATCAGTGAAGACCAATATTCATTAAAGATTTCAGGTATCTAGATGATATACTTAAGTCTACTTAGTGAACAAAACTATTCTCTTTCATCTAAAACAGGTGGGGAACTTTTTTTTTTAAAGGGGCTAAATGGATATTTATAACATTATTTCTCAGGCCAAACACAATTATCAACTTGCTCAATATTTAATTCACCTCTAAAAGTCTCACCTGCCATTGCCATGGCAGCATCAAGACCAAATGATTTCTCAGGCCTTTATATGGCCCATGGGCTTGAACATTTCCCAACCCTGCTCTGAAAGATGCCTGAATACTTTGTTTGGTCCTTAAATGTAACACACACAGACTCAAGATCACATAATTAATGATTATAGTTATTAGGTTGAAGTAAGTCATGCAGATGTAACTTATTTTTTCAGCTTTTAAAAAACTGTAACTTAACACTGCATAATTTAGCAACCAAAAGAAGACATCTATAACAATCTTTTCCAATGTAAGAGCTAAAATATCTGAAGCTAAAGATTATCAATGACTATTTGTTACAAATAACTATAACTTTCATGTTTGAAAGTCTTAAGATAGAAGCACTTATGGGGGGTGGCTAGGTGGTGTAGTGGATAGAGCACTGGCCCTGGAGTCAGGAGTACCTTAGTTCAAATCCAGCCTCAGACACTTAATAATTACCTAACTGTGTGGTCTTGGGCAAGTCACTTAACCCCACTGCCTTGCAAAAACTTTTTTAAAAAGAAGCACTTATGAATTCTTCTGTACTTGAAATATTCTATGTATTCTCTCTGGTGCAAGAAATGACCATATTAAAATAATTATGGTATTATTAGAAGACACCAGTTCTTTCAAAAGATTTAACCAGGGGCAGTTAAATGGCACAGTTGGATAGAGCACCAGTCCTGGAGTCAGGAGGACCTGAGTTCAATCTGGCCTCAGACAATTACCTAGCTATGTGGCCTTGGGCAGGTCACTTAACCCCACTGCCTTGCCAAAAAAAAAATTTAACCAGGATATTAGAACACTAAACAGCAGAAAGTCAAAATCCATTACACTTCTAAGTGAAAGATTTTATTTAGAGGGATGGGATCACTGAGGTCATCTAATCCAAATCTCATTTTGCAGAGGAAGAATATGAGGCCAGAGAGGTTAAATAATAAGTCACATTGGTAGTAATTTTAATAAGAACAGAGCTGAGATTTGAACCAAAGTCTACTCAACTCCAAAGCAGCTCTTTTCTGCTATATCACCCTCAGAACAACTATTCCCCATGGTTAAAGGTTGCTGAAGAAAAAATCAGAAGAAATCAGAAAATGGTGATTTAAATATCAGAAGTTTATTTGAAAAAAATGGAAAATGTGAACATTTACATTTCTGAAATGCTATGGCTCAGGAATGTGTGAAAGAGAGGAGAAAACCTTTTCCTTAGCCAAGCATCATTTTAATCACCTGCACACAAGTAAAAAGGTCTGTTACTCCCAAGTAATTAGTCATATAAAACTGATCTACCTTCAGTCTGTTTATTCAGTGAAAGTGCCTTCTCTGGGTTATTTTATGGTCAGTAGTAGTTTACAATCAAAGAGAGAAGTTACTTGCAACTAAATATAGCCAGAGAAGAAAGCAGAGGTGGAGAGTTCCTGCTAGCATCTGATCCATCTAAATAGACTTAACAATAATGCAAGTATCAGTCCCTTCCTAGCCCAAATCTGAATGACCAGTATCACCTTTCTCCCCAATTCATTTTGAAGAATGGAAAGGTGGACCAGGAGAGGCTGACATCACTGTTTGTTGCTAGAGACCAGTGCTGCTAGAGATTCCTAGTGCTGCCCTTTTCTTTAGGGAAATAACCTTTCTACTCTTAATTCTTTAAAACTAGGAACCACTAAAAGCTTTGACTTATATTTAGGCGTCTTAAGGTAGGAATGATACTAAACCTATCACATTTGAGAAGTCATGGTTACAGCTATAAATTCATAGCTACAGATTTAATTAGCCTTGCACTGATGTGATAAGTCTTTTTTTTTTTAATATCCATAACTACCTCCACATTCCTAGGCTTAGGCTTCTGTTCCTATATATTAAAAAAATAAAATCTAGATTTAGTTTTCTATCTTATCTGATAGAAATAACACCACATTTTAGAACTACCTGCCCTCTAGCAAACTTCCACTCTACATTTTGTCAGGGAGTGCAATATCCATTCCAATCCTACATATTCCAAGTTTAAAAGTTTACAAAGCTAGTTTTCTGGCCAAGAAGAGGAAGACCAAACTTTAAGTGGTTAATAACAGGATCACAAGAATTGATTTGCTGAAAATAGGTCACACCTTCTCAGATCTTTGATCTTTGGTACAGATATTGGCTACATCAATCCAACATTACCCACACCACAAATCACATGGCACATTTCATAATTAATCATTTGTGATTTTTCTTTTGGCTGTGTAAACAAAGGAAGAAATGCATTAAGAAAACCACTAGGACTTATTTCTCCAAAATACACACCATATGCAAGACCCAGTTCTTCCTTTGATCAAGTCCTTGGGAGAAAGAGAGGATCCAGACGTTACCGTTTGCGCTCCCCTTTCTGTGTCCTTTTCTTTTCCTTCTCCTTTCGCTCCTGCTTGGCCAGCTTATCTTTCTCCCTTTGTAGTTTGTCTTGTTCCTTCTTCCTCTGAGACTCATCCCGCAATGAATCTCGCTCCAATTTTCGAGCATTCAGGACATCTTCCACATTGGTGTTTCGAAAGAGAGCTGCTGTTGAGTTAAGGGTTAGTGGCACAGGCATATCCATTAGCACTACTTTGTTCCTCAGATTTTTCGTTGCCTTCTCCCTCGATCATGAGTATTGACTTTTATCTATTTCCAGATCATCTGGAGTTTCTACTTATAGCCTCCTGGAGGGTAAGGGTCATTAAGCCATTCAGTCTTAATTTAGGTACCTAGCATAGATAGGATGCATTATGGACTGTGAAAAATCTGAATTAAAAGAGCATTGTATACAGAACAACAGTTTTATTTCTGTATACACAGTTGGGTTTTTGTGGTCCAGACTTGCACTTTCATTAGGTGTTCCCCTGGAGAAAAGTCTCTCTACCAATGCAGATTAACAGGTACTCATAGATTTATGATCTTAAAATGTCTGGGGACATGGAAAGAACGTTGAAGACTTGCCCAGGTTCACAAAGCCAGTAAGGGAGAGAACCTGAACCCAAGTTTTCCTGACACACAGTCACCCTTCTATCCACTAAGCTAAGGTTACATCAACTAACTGAAGTATCATATCTGGGATGTAATGCAGTTTTGTTTATTAAAGCCCTGATTTTGGAATGAAGAAACCCTCAGTTCACTAACTCTACTGTTTACCATCTTAGGCAAGACACAACCATTCTGAGCCTATTTCCTTATCTGTAAAATGAAGGGGTTAGATTAAATTAGGTGTCCTTAAGTTGGGATTCATGAAGTTTATTAAAATATTTTTGATAACTATTTAAATATTATCAATGGTTAAGCTATTTTCATTCAAAAATATTCTAAGAAGGAAATCATAGGTTTCACCAGACTGCCAAATCTGAGTTCCCTTTCAGTTCTAAATCATTTAATATATTAGAACATGAAATGCATAGTTAAAGAGACACAAAATGGGAATGAACTGCAGCATATTGCCAACAATGACTATGGTATCATATAAAAGATGTTATTGAAAATGTCTATAAAAGGAGGTAGACTGCTTGGAAAATGAAAGTGAAGGATAGCTGCCCGACAACCTGTCTAGTGAAAAACATTAAATAGACCTAGACACAACACATAAGCAAGACCCCTCCATGGAAGATTTATGGAAGAGCAATAACATACAGGATGAGGTGATGTGTCCTAGTAGAGGGAGTACCTACATCAGGGAGAGCATAAACCCACTGAAATATTTTAACAGAATCATATGTATATACACACTGCCCCACACATGCATGTGTGTGGATGTGAGTTTGTGGCATATGTGCATATATTTAAATTTGTAGATAAAAGGTACGTACTGCTTAAGTACTGAAATTCTGTTTTCTTGGTTAAAACATTTTCTCATTTATATCCTTCATAATTTGTTCAGCTTAATATTATGCTTTTTCCAGATAGTACCAAGGTAAAGTCAACCTAGGCCTGGTCCCAATGATCACAGAATCTGAAATTTAGGGGGATCTGAATAAGTTTTGCCACGGTTAGAAAACCACACCTGGGGGGTAAGCTGCTTCAAAATTTGAGGACCTAATCAGAACCTTTGGCTGGCTGTAGAAGGCAAGTATTCTTTACCCTTTAAACACAATTGTTTTGGTCTCAATATCTTTCTATTTGTCATTCCCTATTCCTTTTTCTTCCTCCTAATCTATTCCCCTCCTCATTCAAACCACCAAATTACCTCCTCCAGGAATCCTTCCATGATCAGATTTCATCTGACTTCTCAATTCCTACCCCCAAACACATATTTAATTTTAAATATATCATTTTTACTTGTTAATCTGTAGAAGCATTCTTTACTGTTGAGCATATGCTGCCTTGCCAGCTAATATAGACAGTCCCTAGAGATAAGACATTTCTTCCATTTCTTGTGCATTGCTCCCATAGCACCAGGTGTAATATTCAATTCACAGGGTTTTAGAATCCCCTTGAAATTCACTCTCCCTGATACTCCTCAATAACATGAGGTACCATGGAAGTCATTATTCTCAGCAAAGACTGAAGAAGCATTTGTGGGAGGGACACCAGAGAAGGATACATTTTTCAGACCCAATGTTCATTGTCGTAGCAACTGAACCATCCTTCTCATCCGCTTCAGTAAAAGGAGTTAAGGAATGGAGAGGAAATAGGTGGCTAACCCCAACCCAAAATATTCCATATCTTCATCTGCTTAGGAAAATTTAGTACCAAGTAGGGAGGAGGACATGATTCAGTTTGAATGGTATCTTAAGGACTCCTAGGTTATCTGCTTCAAACCTGTTACTGTACCATGAAAACTTGAGAAAAGATCTACCTAAAAAGCTTGTTTGGTCTGGATTGTCACCCCCTTGTTATGGAAGAGATGAATAATATTCAGTTTAACAACCATTCATGCTTTGGGCAGGTCCTCTGAAGGTTTCTTTTTAACCAAGACAAAAAGAATGGCCCTGAAAAAAAAAACAGTTTATTTCTATGTTAGAGTCTAGCAGCCAGCTATTTGATTTTTTTTTTTTTTTTGGTGTACAATATTCATTTCAGATAATCTGCCAACATACCAAAGGTGTTTTAAGCTGCAAGTAAACTCCTAAAAACGAGGGGGGGATCAAAACCTAATCTTGTTCCAGTCAGTTGACTATACAAGCCTTTTCCCAATCCCTTTTAATTCTAGTTCCTTCTCTCTGTTGTTTCTATAGCTTATTTGCTCAGAGTTGTTTGCATGTTCTCTCCATTAGATTGGGGGCTCCTGGAGGGCTAAGACTGTTTTTGTCTCTCTTTTATCCCCAGGGCTTAGCAGAGTCCCTGGTATATAGTAGGTGTTTAATAAATACTTGCTGACTGACTCACTTCATCCTGCCAGTGGTACATAACCCTCTGCACACACCCCTGGGCAATCAGAGTCCAGTATTGTCTCACTCTACCCACTGCAATAACAGGGACTTAAGGAAACAATTCAAACAATGCCATTCAGAGTTGAGATGGTATAATTAAAAGACCAGTTCAGTCACAAAATATATCTACAGGACTAGGCAGGGACAGTCCTGAAATGAAGGATATTGACCCTTCTGTTTGTAAATGCATAAGGAAAGCCAAAACTATGACTTGGATAAAGAGGGAAATCACTTCACCTATTGGGTATTTAGAGTATGGGGAGAACAATTCTTACAGCTAAGACATCATATGTAAAGGGGGGAAAAAGGTGATGAACAAAATGTTTACCAGACTGCAGATTGTTTCCCTGCTACTTTTAAAATGATTCACCTTGGGGCACCTAGGTGGTGCAATGGATAGAGCACCGGCCCGGAGTCAGGAATACCTGAGTTCAAATCTGGCCTCAGACATGTAATATTACCTAGCTGTGTGGCCTTGGGCAAGCCACTTAACCCCATTGCCTTGCCAAAAAAAACCATAAAAATAAAATGATTCACCTTATTAAATGAACATGCTCCTAAAATATGTGAGAAATGAGGCATACCTTACCATAAAAAAAAAAATAACACTCAAGAGCCACCTGATAGTGTGTAAAACACAACAGACTGGGAATTGGGAGACCTAGGTCTAGATTCTAGCTGTATATATGGAAAAGTCATAACCTCCCCAACTCCAGTTTCCTCATTTGTAAAATGAAAATAAATCACACTATCAATCTGTAAAGCATTTGATAAATCTGAAGTCCAGAGTTTTATAATATGTTATTTCAGGATTTACATTTATTCTGTACAATGCCCTCTTCAACAAAGTTACATTCATTTTAGAAAGTGAAATTGAAGCACAGAATATTTGAAAGTTTCCCCAAAGTTTTCAGGGCAGGCTAGCAGAAACAAGATTGGAAATAACTATGGGGGCACCTCTAGACTGGACTTTGAAAGCTTTAGTGATAAAAAACCTCCAGAGTTCCAGAAAGGATATTCCTCCTCATCTGTCACATTGGCATATTGGGCCAATAGAGCAGCTTTCCGTTGCTTCTCCTCCTCTGACACCATCTTGGGCTTCACTACAATCTGTGCCTGCTTCTCAATAAGGGTAGCAATGGCTTGCACTTCATCTGGTATAGGGGTAGAGGAAAGAAATGTAATGACAGCAAGGTTGTATGTGATAGGGGTCAGCCCTGATAAAGCCAATGGTCTCAACAAGGCCAGGCTGAGTGTGATGATACCAGTACCTATTTACTCTGGCTCTGGAGTTGCTGGGATTCAAATTATGTCTCAAGACTTGATTACTCCAATCGCCCAATAAATCATTTAATAAGAAAAGGACTAACTTATCTTGGACCCCTTAATGCTTTTAATGATGTTAGATGGGATGGTTATTCTTCGATTACTATGCTACTTTAAAATATAATTCATTTTCAACTATGAACACCAATAGAAAAAAAGTGATGAGCATAGTTTGGAATTACTTCAATTTGATGTTACAATTTGTTTTAAGGTGAGTTTTTTACCTAGTTCCCAAATTAGTGAATGGTTTTGTTTGGTTAATTAATTTGTCTTATGCCAAATTGATTAATTTGCTTTCCAAAACACACTAACTGAAGGTGAAGTAAAAACTTCCTCTGGAAGGAAAGGGTCAGTCTAAAGTTTCAGATAATCCACAGCATCATACAGAGTTAACTGTAAGAAGAGGGCAACACTAGAAGAAGGCGTATCAGTCCTTTTGCAAATCCATAAAACGATCCAAAACTGAATGACTAGAGATAAAGGATAGGACCAATATGCTATCTCTGAAGTGAAATGAGAAAGGGAAACTAATGACAGGTATGAGAGATCTGAAACTGATGTGAAGAACAAGAGGCAGAAGTGGAAAACTAAAAATGCTTTTTCCTAACAGTTGCACAGAGCTACAAGAGAAGCTTCCAGCAAACAGTACCAACTCATACTACCTTCTTTTTTCTCTTTGGTGACAACATTCTGGGTTTCCGACCACCGCTCGACAATCTCCCTGCAGATATCAAGGAGTGAGTCTTCTTCCTAGTCAGAAAAGTAGGGCAGGTGATTTCAAGAATACCAAAAAATCTTCAGGTGACCTGAATCAAGAAATCTGGGTAAAGGCCCAACCCACAAGACATGGCCAATTCCAGTCAAAGCTGAAGAGGACCCATATGTATTGAAAGTCAAAATTTGCAAAGATCATTTCACTTCTAGAACTTCTAAGTATCCCAAAACAGAAAAGGGTCGAGGACTCAGGCAATAATCCCACATTCTCATCATCACTATCCCTGGAGTTCACACTTGCTAAGTCAATCCCACCTTCTTTATCCCACTAGATGAGACAAATTCTAGAGGAAAGGAGCCTTTTTGTCCACAGAATCAGCCTACCTGTTCCATTTAGGACAAATCTTGTGCCTTCCAGACACAGCACTCATTAGGATCTATGAGTGTAGAATTTTTATACTGTGGCACTTGGTTAGTATGTCGCTTGGTTTTGCTGAACTGCTTCCTTATCTGTCTTTTTTCCCCTTTTTTACTCTATTGCAAAGGACGGCTCTCATCAGAGAATGGGAAGGAATAGATTGGGAATCGAGTGATATAAGAACCTTCAATATGAATTTTTAAAGAATTTTAAGAATACACCTCCTGGAAGAACTTACTGATCACATAAAACTCTGATCACTCTTCTCCTAGGGTCTGTCAGCTTTTTAATCTAGGTTAGACCTCCAAACTTGCTGGGTCACACCAAGGAAGGTGTAGAGAGAACAAATACATGCATACACATACACACCCCAGCTATCCTTTTTTAAGCCCAATTACTACTATACCTTCATATATCCCATCAGGCCAAGGCCATTTATCTAACTACATCTCTATTCTGACCACACACACACACACACACACACACACCCACACCCACACCAGCCATCCCTTGCTGAGCACAAGGAGAAAGGGAACAGGCCAATGAAATATGCCAAGAATGCTTAAAATGCATTAACATGATAGCATGGCTACCAGAGGATACCACCTTTTAAAATTTTAAATGTTAGTGGTTAATAGGGACCACTGGCAGGCCTAAGGTAGAACAAGAGCCACCAAAAAAGGAGAGATGGAGGAAACAGAGGGCATTGGGAGCAGAAAAAAATTTATGAAGAAGAGGGAAGACAAAAGAAGAATCTCTGACCCAGGTTCATCCCTTTAAGCTACTGACTTGGTCCCCCCAGAATAGCTATGGCTCTCCTGCCTAACTCATGCCCCAAGATCAAGTGCTTGGCCAGAGCAACAGACATGAAGGTGAAGAGCCTGGAGAGCTGATACTCTAATCTTTCTAGTACTAACTA
This sequence comes from Macrotis lagotis, assembly GCF_037893015.1. Lineage (NCBI taxonomy): Eukaryota > Metazoa > Chordata > Mammalia > Peramelemorphia > Peramelidae > Macrotis > Macrotis lagotis. Next base: position 196,209,784 of record NC_133659.1, read on the forward strand.
GACTGCAGCCACTGAACCCTGTCTCTAAATTTGACTATTTTTTTCTTTTAGGTTTTTGCAAGGCAAATGGGGTTAAGTGGCTTGCCCAAGGCCACACAGCTAGGTAATTATTAAGTGTCTGAGACTGGATTTGAACCCAGGTACTCCTGACTCCAGGGCCGGTGCTCCATCCACTGCGCCACCTAGCCGCCCCTAAATTTGACTTTAAAAAAATTGCTTCTGGTTATTGGACCCAGGCCTGATCTGGGGACTGATCTCATTAGGCATTTTGATTCTCCTGGAAGGGGATATGAAAATTTGTCAAAGGACTCTAAAAAATCATACCCTAGAATCAGAGTTGTATGGGAAAGAAAGCTATGCACATGGAGAGTGGTGGAGTACCAAAAAAGACACCCCCTTCTGAATTACATACTGGGAATAAACTGTATGTCTTCTTTGGAAATCCCTTCTTAAGTGTTTTTCTGTGGTAAAGCAAAAAATATCAGACTGGCAGTCAAGAGTCCTAGTAGGTCTGATAGACCCGGCTTTGCCACTTATTTACTGTCTAACTTTGGACAAAAATAATTTTCTTAGGAGTTTCAATTTTCCCATCTATATGTCAATAATGCTTGTACTACCTACTTGCAGGTTTAATGTGAGTAGGCAGATATGAGATTAATTTAATGGAGGGATCTCTTTTTCCCAGTTAGACTGTAGTTTCCAAGGGCAGAAACATTGTTTTCTACATCTCTGAGATTACTCCTAACTACAAACAACCCTCACTTCAAGGTATTGCTCGGTTAATGCTGATGCCACTCTGATATATCCACCTTTCTGGCAATTTACATGTGGTAGGGGAAATTAAGGGAAGATGAAACATAATGAACCAAAAAACCTCACCCTGAAAACAAATCAAGTTTTCCATAGGTGGTGGGGGTTTAAGGCATTAGATCAATTCCTGAAAAACTGACCTTTTGTACCAGGAAATGAGAAAACTGCTGGGTAAGCTCATTCAGAGAACTCCAAAACTCTCAGAGTGGATTTAAGGCACCGGAGCTTTAAACTTTTTTTAAGTTTTTTTTTTTGCAAGACAATGGGGTTAAGTGGTTTGCCCAAGTCCACATAGCTAGGTAATTGTCTGAAGCTGGAACTCAGGTACTCCAGACTCCAGGGTTGGTGCTCTATCCACTGCACCACCTAGCTACCCCCAGAGCTTTAAACTTTACTAATGAGATACCTTGTATTTGGTTTTGTCAGCAGATGAATGGTTCCAAATAAGGCCAACCTATAAAGAGGTGGTTATAGCAGGTGAACTATTTGGAGCTTTCATCTAAGTTACTTCCAACCCTACTTATGATAGTCTTTAGAGATTTTCCTGATGGGATAAAAAGAACCTAAGTCAGCTTCCCACCCACCTAGGATTCCTGGTAACAGGGAGAAAAATCACCTGCATGATGACCTCTCAAACTGGATTAATTCACACTGTAATTCCTGGAGCCCCAACTAAGGACTTTAGGAAGATGACATGAAACCTACTTCTTTTGCCCTGCTTTGCTGGGTGACCCAATTAATACCCCCAGTGAGTCCCTGGTAATGGCAATGGGCCTGGCCATGAGACATCTAAACAGCTGCTCCTGTGTCAAGTTACTGCTGCCACTCTCCAGTTAATGAACTGCTCTTCTATTGGCTTACAGGCCTCCCAAAGGAAAAATGTAATTGGTGGGGAGGAAGAAAAGATTAAGGAGCTCTTCTGTATTTGGAAAACATGACTCTCTACCCTCCAAAAGGTCATGATCCTAGATGGGACCTAACACAGCTATTTCCCGTACCATGATTAGCTAGCCAGGGGTTTCCAGATTCCAATACCAGATCTAGTTAAACTTCTCCCCAACTCTATCACTAACTTGTTCACTGATCCTGAGTGACTTATCTGAGACTCTACTTTGGCACCGACTTAATGTCACAGTATCAATGCTAAAAGCACCTTATAAATCTTAAAACTACTGTAGGTATGAGTAATTCTTATGACTGTCTTACAGACGGCAACAAATGCTTTGGTCTGTACTTAGCACAATGTCTCCAGCTTGCTAGACTCACAAGCTGCTGACATCTTTCAAATGCATCCCCCTTTCCCAGCTGCTGCTTCTCTCTGAAGTGTAGTGAATTTAGAAGGGGCTTAGTTACAAGGGAACAGTAAACTCAAAGATGATTCAAAGGGTACAAGAAATCAAGGACTATACAACGATCTATTCAGTGAGCAACTAGGCAGCTCTCAATTTTCTTGGTTCCAAAACAGTGTCTCCAAGTCTGGTTTGTTTTTTTTTTTTTTTGGTCTGGTCTCATGGTCATTTGAAATTACTTAATTAGGAGTCTTAGCATTCATTCCCTTATAGCCCCAGCCTTTACTGCACCCAGAGTAGTGTCTCCTCATCTCTTCACTGCAGGTCACTGGATGCTGTTGGTCTCAGTTCTTTCTAGCTTCTAATTTTCTCAACTCATTCACTGGGAGGATTATGAAAATGTGTCAACGCTCACAATTGTCAGTTTTACTGTGCCTTTGCTTTATCTTGGTAGGTTCAGCAAATTTTCCCTTGCTTGTGACATATAGAGAGGGACTACATGTATTACCATATGTCCAACCTTCCTTTTAAAAGTTTTTAACTGAAACAACAGACAATACATTTTGATTTGCCATTTTAGTGAGAGCTCTGGGTAGCTCAGCTACTAAAGCATTTAGTAAACCCACAGGTGGGCTGCATAAAATTACCCTCTTGGGTGCATTGAATCATTTTGGACAACCCCGCCAAATGTGTTAAAATAATGCTCCAACTGCAAAAACCTCCTGAAATCCACTTTACAGCCCACATATCTTCCACTAGGCAGAGCACCGCCCTCGTTCTACACTTCAGCAACTACAGCCCCTACCAATTTTCTGGTTTGTTCATACCAGAGGAGAAGGCCTGCCAAGGAGGCTATCAAAGCTCACTTTGGTCTCCTGGATCTCCTTCAGAACAGATCTAACTCTGGTATCCTAATCTTTTTCAGCTCCTAACTTCAGGGAGCAGGCTTTAAAAAAAGAAGCAATTACCACAGGGGATGGAACTAATTTAGTTAAATTACCTAATAGGAGCATAAAAGAGAACAGGAAAAAATATTGCTTTACAAATACCCCAGTATGGAAGGCAGGTACTATTAAGGTCCCCAATTTTACAGGTGAGGAAAGAGGCAGGGACTCATCAGGGTTAAGAGACTGGTCTAAGGTCACACAGCTAGGAAGCACCTGACCTTGGATTTGAATTCAGGTCTCCCTTTTACTACTGGAAGCTCAGGTCCAAGTGCAAGCCTGTGGGGGTCGCGCGGGCCCGGGAGAAGCGCCCCATCGGCGGCTTGTTCGTGTATCTGTCCTCACCCGCTACACTACGGGCTCCTGGCGCTCACTCACCGCTCCGTGGCACTGTGCCTGGCACGGACCCACAAACACGTGGGCAGCCTCGCTTTACAAATGAGGAAACTGAGGCTCAGGAAAGTTAAGTGACTCGGCCCAGGCCAAGCGGCGCACACGGCGGGCACGGATGCCGAGGGGGCGCACGGGCTCGCGAGGACGGCTGGCCCCGAGGGCACGCGGCGGGCTCGGGCCCGGCTCCCGGGGCCCGGCTCCCGGGGCCCGGCTCCTCGGCCCCGCCGCCGCCCCCTCCGCGCTCCCGGCGGGCCCTCCCTCGCCGCCCCGCGGCCGCAGGCTCCGCCCTCGCCGCCCCCACCCGACCTCCTCGGGGGCGGGCCTCGGCGGCTCCACGCGGGGGCGCCGGGCCGGGGCGGGGCGGGGGCCCGGGCTCCTCACCAGGAAGGCGGCCAGGATGCCTTGCAGCGCATCCAACCTTTCCTCCTCGTCGTCCTCCTGCAGGACGCCCCGGATGTAGGCGCCGTACACGGCCCGATCCACTCCCAGCGCCTCCAGCCGTCCGTCCAGCCACGGCCCGAAGCCGCCGTCGCCTTCACCCGAGACCGTGGCTCCTCTGGGCGCCGCCATCTTAGGGCCGGGGTCCTCCCCGCCGCCGGGTCGCCTCCTGCATTGCCTGACGGGGATGGCCCGCCAGGCGCAGTGCGCATGCTCCCACGGGCGCCGGCCTGAGCCGGGGCCGGAGCGGAGCGAAATGAAGGCGGAGCCAAAGGTTAAAGGGACCGCCCCTTGGGGGGAGGCAGAGATGATTGGTCGGTCAGTCCCCGGCAGGTACAGGACCCGCCCCGTTAGACCTACGGCGCTCGGCTCCGCTTCGGCCCAGCCCGCACGCGGCTTCTCTGCTTAATTGTCTCAAAATAACGTGGCTCCTCTGACCCGCTGCCCGCACCCCGATTCATCAGGGTAATAACTTAATAACAAAAACAATAATACATAACATTTACATAGCGGTTTAAGGTTTGCAGAGCTCCACTCCTCTCATTCAAGCCTCATGATTCCCCATTCCGCCCCCCAGGTGAAACGCTGTTATGATCCCTGTGTTACAGAGGAGGCAACTGTGAGAGCGCTTAAGTGACTTGTCCAAGGCCACACGGCTGGACTCCAGGGCCGGTGCTGTATCCACTGCGCCACTAGCCGCCCCCCCAACTCTTCTTAATTCCGGTGCCTTCCCTTTGTTAACTATCATCTATATATCCCTTATGGCGCTTGCTCTCTCAATATTTGTTTGCATGTTGTCTCCCCAATTCAATTGAAAGCTCCATGAGGGCCGGCACTGTCTTTTGCCTCTGTATATCCCCAGCATTTATCGAAGTGCCTGGTTCACAGTAAGTAATTAATAAATAATTATTGATGAACGGATTGAATGCTTACTTCGTTCCAGGCACTCTGCCAAGTGCTGTGGTTACAGCAGCAAGTCAATATTTATCAATCACTTACTGTATGTCAGGCACTGTGCTAAGTGATGAAATAACGGTTCTAGAGAGAGAGAGAATATATAAATAATTACATATTATTAGACCACAGATCATCACTACACTAGGAGAGGGATACAAGCAGTGGGGATGGGATAAGGCTGAGCTGAGGGTGAGGAAAGGTCTCCCACAGAAGGTGGGACTTGAGCTGAGCCTGGAAGGAATCCAGGGAAGTCAGGAGGGAGAGTATTCCAGGCATGGGGGACTGCCAGGACAATGACATGGGCGTTGATGGAGATGATTTGACAGTAAGTAGGTCATAAAATGTGTCAGAAGGAAGAAAACTATAAAGACTGGGGAGACAGAAAAGAATCAGGTTGTTATTGTTCTTATGTCTGACTTTCTGTGACCTTGGGATCCATGGTTCATCAAGCCCTTTCATCCTCCACTATCCCTTGAAGTCTGATCATGCTTCCATAACACCATCTATTCATTTAATTCTCTGCCATTCTCTTTTCCCTTTCCTTTCATCTTTCCCAACATCAGGTTCTTTTCCATTGAGTCCTGTCTTCTCTTTATGTGGCCAAAATATTTAAACTTCAGTTTCAGTATTTGACCTTCCATTGAGTAGCCTGAATTTAAGTAACGATTGATTAGATCTTCTTGCTGTTCCAGGGACTCTTTTTTTTTTTAGGTTCTTGCAAGGCAAACGGGGTTAAGTGGCTTGCCCAAGGCCACACGGCTAGGTAATTATTAAGTGTTTGAGACCGGATTTGAACCCAGGTACTCCTGACTCCAGGGCCGGTGCTTTATCCACTACGCCACCTAGCCACCCCTCAGGGACTCTTAAAAGTCCTTTCCAGCTCCACAAATTTGATTCTTTGAGGAACTCATCTTTCCTGAAGATCTTAAATGTCCCAACCCTGAAGTCTAAAATAAAAAAGAACACTCTGGTGTCTTTTAAATGTTCAGCAGTTGAAAACTAAGAAACAATTTTCAAGTTAGTGATTCTGATAGAGGACTCATTTCTAAAATATAGAGAGAATTGAGTCAAATTTATAAAAATACAAATCATTTCTCCATTGATAAATGGTCAAAGAATATGAACAGGCAGTTTTCAGATGAAGAAATTAAAACTTCATAGCCATGAAAAATGCTTCAAATCATTATTGAATAGAGAAATTAAAAATTAAAACAACTCAGAGGTCCCACTTCACACATATCAGTTTGGCTAAAATGACTAAAAAGGAAAATGATCAATGTTGGAGGGGCTGTGAGACACAAATGCAGTGATGGTAGAGTTGTGAACTGATCCAACCATTCTGGAGAGAAATTTGATACTCTGCCCAAAGGACAATAAAATTGTATATGTCCTTTGGTCTAGTAATACCATTTCTATATCTATATCCCAAAGAGATCATTAAAAAGGGGGAAAGACCCACATGTACAAAAATATTTATAGCAGCTCTTTTTATGGTGTCAAAGAATTGGAAATTGAAGGAATGTCCATCAACTAGGGAGTTGTTGAAAAAAATGATGGTATATGAATATTTGGAGTGCTATTGTTCTGTAAGATATCATGAGTGGGGATAGCTAGATGGCGCAGTGGCTAGAGCACCGGTCCTGGATTCAGGAGGACCTGAGTTCAAATGTGGCCTCAGACACTTAATCATTACCTAGCTGTGTGGCCTTGGGCAAGTCAATTAATCCCATTTGTCTTACAAAAAAAAGAGAAAAGAAATCATGAGTGACCAGACTTTCGAAAAGCCTGGAAAGACTTGAGTGAAGTGAGTAGAACCAGGAGTACATTGTACTCATTAATAGCAACATTGTGAAATGAATCAACTATGATATATGTGGATCCTCTCAATATAGTTCAATGATCAAAGACAATCCTGAGAGACCTATTATGGAAAATGATATCTACATCCAGAAAAAAAAAAATGAAAAACATCAACAAAAAACTATGGAGATCTGAATGCAGAGCAAAACATACTACCTTCACTTTTAAATTTTTTTTTATTAATTTAAGGCAATGGAGTTAAGCGACTTGCCCAAGGTCACACAGCTAGGCAATGATTACATGTCTGAGATCAAATTTGAACTCAGGACCAACTGAATTGAGGGCCAATGCTTTATCCACTATGCCACCTAAGCTGCCCCCTATGATCACTTTTTTAAAATTTCTTTTGTTGTTTCTTTTTCTTTTCCCTTGCTAATGTGCATTTAATCACCAGAGGACTGAAGATGGTCTGGGTTTTTATTCTGTAATGTTTCTAAGACTGTGTCCATTAAATGCAAACGAAAAAAGAAGAGGACTTCGCAGAACGGGAGAAGTGATGCATACTTGATGTTGAGATTGAATTTAAATATTATTCATGGCATATAGCCTAGGCCATGCTCTGGCAGTTTCTATGGCTTGGGCTTCACCGGACTTCCACTGCCCGGCTGCATCGGTTGCTAATGGATCGTCAGGATTGGGAGCACTTAACAAAGCTTGGATTGAAAGCAGCACTGTTCGGATCTGCAGTGCTGGAGACCATTTATCTTTCAAAATATCTAAACATATTCTTCCCAACTTGTCTATATTAGGGTGATAAATTTTGGTCATGAAACATACTTTAGGAGCTGCCATTGGATATTCTTCTGGAAGAAATAGTTCAAGTTTAAAAGTCCCTCCCTCAAAGGGGAAATCCTGTGGGCCTGCAATGACCACATGAAAATAACGGGCCTTGCTTTCATCTGGTTCTGCTTTTATCCCAGAACTAGTTCTATCAGCAAACCCTGGGTTTCCTTAATAATCCTGCGGGGCAGCCTGGCCATCTTGTCTGATCCGGAATTCAGCCTGGGGGTCTCATCTCTGGCTCCAGCAGCTCGCCTCACGAAGGAGTGGAAGTTTGTTTCTTTCTTGTGGTTGTCCCCCCCCCCCCCCAGTTCTAATTCTTGTTTCATAACAAACTAATATGGAATTATGTTAAACACAATTGTATAAGCAAACATCAGATTGTTTGCTGGGGGAAAGTGGGGCAGAAGAGAGGGTGGCAGAAAAATGTGAAACTCAAAAACTTGCAAAAGAATGAACTGTATTTGCATATAATTGGAAAAAACAAATGTTCTATAGTCTTATAAAGCTCTCATAACAATGGAATTGTTTTATTATCTTCCCCATAGGGCTTTACAATCTACAAAGCACTTTCACAGAAATCACGTGTATACAGGGGTCTTTACTTTTGCTATTTTCCTTATTTTCAGATGTAGGAATGAGGGTCAGAGAGGCAGTGACTTTTTTGCCCTCCCATAATTAGGAAGTGGTGGAGCTGGGAGTAAAACTTGGGTTTCTTCTTTCCAAGTCCACAATTCACCAGACTCAAACATCTCTCTTTTAACTACTGCTATACAAGACTAAATTATAGGGGCAACTACATGGTGCAACAGACAGAACACTGGCCTTGGAGTCAGGAGGACCTGAGTTCAAATTTGACTTCAGACTCTTAATAAATGCTTAACTGTGTGACCTTGGGCAAGTCACTCAACCCCATTGTCTTAAATAAATAATTTTTTTTAAAAAAAAGAATGAAGTAGGGGTGGCTTGGTGGCACAGTAGATAGAGCTTCGACCCTGGAGTCAGGAGTATCTGAGTTCAGATCTGCCCTCAGACACTTAATAATTACCTAGCTGTGTGGCCTTAACCACTTAACTTAAGCCACTTAACCCCATTTGCCTTGCAAAAACCTAAAAAAAAGAGAATGAAGTATATACATGAAAATAGATTTTGTGGTATATAAAATGAGAGATGAAGTTTCTGGGAAATCATTTTGTTAATAATACTATCAGATAATAAAAGGGGTCAGTGACATCCTCGAATGCCGTTCATTGAACCCACTTTACTCCTTTTTAAGGTGTTTTTTTTTTTTTTTTGGCAAGGCAATAGGGTTAAGTGACTTGCCCAAGGTCACACAGCTAGGTAATTAGTAAGTGTCTGAAGCTGAATTTAAACTCAGGTCCTCCTGACTCCTAGGCTGGTGCTTTATTAGCTATGCCACCTAGCTGCCCCAGGCATTTAACTCTTTATAGGCCCTTAGAAGAGTGGGTATTTCTGAGGGTAGAAATCAACCCTGATTGGTTAATAAGCAGAATGACTATTGTAGTGAGAGGCGGACTCATTCTTGGGGATTGGGGAGCCTTGCCTAAGATCACTCAGGATCCCAAACCATCCTCAGCCTCAGGCAATCTAGACAAAGGATCTTCACCTTCTTCCTCCTGCCCCTCCTTCCCACACCTGAGTGGAATACTGGGATCTGAACAAGATTAAGGAGAAAATTAATTCAATCTCGTAATCAACAATGTCCTTCAGATACTGACTTTGTTACTGGAGGATTGGTGTCACCAATTAAGATTGGAGGGTTCTCACAAGTGAAGGAATTAACATTTTAGCTCTGGAAGTGAAAGTTTAGTATTTATTTTCACACTTCTGAAAAGTTTACTGATTAAAATCTTTTCTCCTCCTGAAGAGTCAGTAAACAGCTTGAGGACAGATTAAATAGCAAAGGACCAGGCCAGGTGCCTGAGGGAAAAGAAAGTGAAAAGTCAGCTTCTCTTCCAGTCCTACTTAAATCACTTCTGTAGTAAATTGAACTGTGGTGGCACTTGGGGAGTGGTCCAGCACCTGGCTCCAGGTATTCTCTAAGAGACAAGCTACATGCTGGTCTTTCCTGTCTCAAGGTGAGTGATCTTTAAGTTCAATACATCATTTTCTGTGGAAGATGATTGTTGCACAACAACTTCACCCATCAATTGCCAAAGTCAAGTAGACTGGAAACTGGAAGCTGGAGGAGGGGGAACAAGCTGAGGCTACTCCCATCTCTGAAAAATTCACTTTAAACAATGGAGTCACTTTGAACAATAGCCCCCCCCCCCCAGAACAGACACAGACAATATGTTTTTAAACACATCTCCTATGCCCATGACTCCCTTCATCAACCTGACCCAGTAGAGAATGAAGAAATGGGGGGGGGGGAACCCTGTATCTCTCCAGTAATTGATTATATAATAATGATTTCTCTCATTTTTGTCTGATACTACATGTATAATCTATATCTTGCTTATATCTCAGGGAAAAAAGGAAGGAAAGGATGGAGATAATTTTGAACTCAGTATTTCTATTCCAATCCAATGTAAAGACAAGTTTTAGTATTCATTTTTTACAAAATGTTGATGGAGTTCAAATTAAAAAAAATGTTAAAAAAATTGTTTTTATAAAGGGGCAGTTAGGTAGCACAGTGGATAGAGAGTACCAGCCCTGGATTCAGGAGGTCCTGAGTTCAAATATGACCTCAGACACTTAATTGCCCAGCTGTGTGACCTTGGGCAAGTTACTCTTAATCCCATTGTGTTAAATAAATAAAAAAATTTTTAAAAAAGAAAAATTGTTTTTACATGACATTCATTTAAAAAGAAATAAATAAAAGAGGTTTTGGTTCCTACACATGGGGATAGTGTAGGGAGAAGAATGAATTATGCCCAAGAAATAAGTTTTATTAGTTACAGGAGAGAATCAAAGTAAATATTTAGATTTAGACATTTTAGATTTAGACATCAGTAAAGAGACTAAGGCAGCCTTTCAATACTCACTTCCTTTCCAGCTACAAATCATGTCAGGACTTTTTAACCTGTTTCTCCAGAAGTGGGTTGGGAGAGGAGCAGCTTTCTCCAACCAGAATCTCAGCCTCCATTAAGCAATGAGAACATGATAATCTAAAACACTTGTTCTAGACCAGCAAGAATAAAATTTGTTTAAGGCTGCCTCTTTTGTTTGTTCCTTCCTATTCTTAGGCTAACAAGTATCTTCTCTAGATGTTAATACCATATTGTCAAATTTAAAAAGTATACCCCACCTTTCTGTCAACATAAAGTGTGTTGCATAACATGGGGTCTTGATCAAAGGAGTTTCCTAATTAACTTGATGAATTTATAGAGGAAAAAAGCCTTTATTGGTGACTTTGCCTCTGTCATGGAAGATGTGGACTTGCCCATTTGACTCATTATCCACTAAAAGTCTGAATTAGGAATGAATTGGTTGACTGAAACTATTGGTTGTGGTCTCAAAGCTGAAGGAATGGTCTAGAGGCCAAGCCAAGATATAAGACAGCAAAAGACCTGGACTTTTCCTTCCACTATTACCAAGAGATATTCAGCCAGTACAGATTTAGTGAAGGGTGTTACCACTAAAACAACCTTAAATGGGTTTTCCTTCCTTGCAAGTGGAAGAACTCTTGGAAAGAGGGCTTATGAATTATGAAAAAAAGCAGAACCCAACACAGTCATTCTTAGGTCTTTAGCAAACAGATCCCATGGCAGGTCCTGAGGTGTAGGCATTTTTGAGACAATAGAGGTATTCTTGGCTCCTGTGGGAACAGTCTCCAAGTTATTAATTATAATTGTGGGGTCTTGAGATTACCTCAAGTCTTAAGGGTCATTGAGCCTTTATGATCATTCAGGGGGGTAGATAACCAGACTTAAGATGGCAGGAACAGGAGTTCAGCACCTGGTTCAGTTCACTTAGTGGTTACAAGCACAGGAAATTTTCAGTGTCAGGAGATATGACCAATCATTTTCTGTTGCAGAATGTCAGTTGCAATTCCAGTTCTCAGGTCAGGGTCTCCCAGGAAATAAGGCTAAATAGTTAAAATCATAAATCCCATTTCTGGGGTTTTTCCTTGGCCAAGATCATCCAGAAGGTTAATGAAAAGGATTGTTGCTATGCCAAGCTCAGGGTAGGATGTTTCCTAATATCTAGAAACAAAGACCTAGACATGAAATCTATTCAAAAATTTTCCAGGGTCACTTGGAAGTAGGGGCAATGTGTACCTATGTAGAATGATGAGAAGGGCATTAAAGCCTGGTTATTATAGGAAATATATGTTATGACATTGGTAAAATATATGTTTTTACAAAAACAAGTTAATAATGTTTTATAAAGGAAAACATTAGATCAGTTATTTTTACCAGTGACTTGGATAAAGGCAGAAATAGTATGCTCATTAAATCAAGAATGACAAAAAAGTGAGAGTAATACTTTACATACTGGATGACAGAGTTAGAATTCAAAGAGATCTTGACTATCTAAAGCAGGGGGCTAAATTGAATAAAATTAATTCAGTAGGGATAGGGATATCCTTAATTTCCAAAAAAAATCAACTTCACAAAAACAGGATTGGGGAGGCAGGATTAGAATAGAGCTTGTCTGAAAAAGATCTGGGGATTTTTAAACTTGAGTTCACAGATTAAAGAGGCAGTCAAAAGAAAAAAAGAAAACTAATGTGAAATTGAACTACATTAAGAGAGTCATAACTTCTATGCAGAGGGAAGTGGAGTTCCAGTGTGCCCTGTGTCCTGCCTGGCAAAGACCACATCTGAAAGGTTGGATTCAGCTTGGGAGCTATTCAAAAGAAAAGGGATTCTCTAGGGATCATTCAGAGGGGGATAAACCAGAATACTGATAGGCCTAGAATCTATGTCCTATATCTATAACATATAACTACTATTAAAGGAACCAAGGAAGAAAAGACTTGGGGGCAATGGTGGGATTCAAATAAATTAACAATTGGTTTGCCAAATCCAACATAACATTAGGTATTGGTTCTTCAAGACCATTACTGGCTGAATCCCACCACTGCTTGAGAGGTGGGGACAAGATAACTGGCTTAGTAAAGCTGTTATGTCAAAGATGGGTGGGTCAGGGAAAATTTTATAACAGTCCATGAAATGGACTGATTTGAGTTCACTTGCCTGGCATGTTATAATCAGAATTCCTTTCACAAATCCAGTTGCATTTCACAATTCCAGTAAGAAAACCTGTTGTCAGTATTTACTGTTGCTCCATAAAGGGATTTCTGTTTGTTCAAAAGGTACTTCTATAAGTTATTATAATTATTATCATGATCTCATTCTTCTCATCTTTTACTGCTTTTTGTAATTGAATACAAGTGGTAGGATGGGAGCTTATCTTCTGCAAACTTACTCAAAGCATTTTTTTCACTTGTCAAAATATTAAACATTTCTTTAATAATTCTTTCTTGTAACAAGCAGCAGCAAGAAATGGCAAGTGTTCGAAAATCTCTTCAATCCATGTTATTCTGATGGGTCTTTGAAGAAAGAACTTGGACCTGTTCGGGTTCAGGAGGATATGGAATCCTGAAGATGTGTAATTGAAAGTGATTTGCAATTTGCAAGATGACAGCGGTAGAATATCTCAGCAAATCAAGTGAAGAGATGAACATCGCTGCCCACAGAACAGTATATTCATCTATAAAATTGTTGAAGTATTGATGCAAAAACAGAAGACCTGGCCCAATATACGCGGGGTCCTGTAGAATTAGTCTGCTTTTGGGCATGTGAGCAACCACTAATTTTTTTGTGACTTTGGCATATACACACCCAAACATTATAACATAAAGACAGGGATGTTTTTCAAAGAGCTGGGTTGAAGATTTTTTGCAGATCATTATGGCTAAAAGAATAATTAATCCTATGTGGATGCCAGGTGACAGAACACTGGTGCCTCCTATTGTGGATCCATTCTTGCCAACTCCGCTACTGAGGATGGTATGGAAGGAATTAGAACAAAAAAAAAAAGGCTCCTACCGCAATCCCAAGCAAAGGAAAAACCTTTAGTTTTATTTCAATCACGGGGAGAGAATAATCCCACATTGATGATCCTCCAATTGAGGTTATAAAAAAGATAACAACTATAGCCAGTTGAACTTCAGTTACATCCGCTTTCCCACCCGAGACGTAGGTTTCCCAGTGAGCACAATAAAACAAGAACATCCCAATGAGGCAGCAGAAAAACAGCCAGTTGGGGTGGGATCCCAAGCCAACGGCGATGGAGGCTCCCAGGGACACAAATACTGTGGAAATCGAAACACAACCATGGTCAATAAGTTCCCCTAGAGGAGAACAGCAGTTTGTTTCCCATCAATAGCATCCCGTGATTGGTAGATAAAGATGGCCAGGCCGCAGGTTATGTACATCCGTAATGGTGCCCGCTGGGTGGCCGTGGGGCAGTAGCAGACAAGCCGCAGGCCCAGGCCGCCTCCCACCTCCACCCAGCCAACTCGCCCCGCCTCAAAGCATTTTCAAGGCAATTCTAGGAGCACATAAGATGTTGGGAATAATGGTAAATTCTGCAACCTGCAGTTGCCACAATTTTATGGCATGATTTGCATCAATTATTATGGTCCAGGTCCTTAAGGTCTATAATTGATAGTAGCAATTACCTAATCCTAAAAAAAAAAAATCCTCTTCCATTTCTGTAAACAAATTCTCATGATTTACTTTATTTATTTCATAGTTTGTCAACATATTATTTTTTTAATTTAAGGGGCAATGGGATTAAGTGACTCTCCCAAGGTCACACAGCTAGGTAATTGTTAAGTGTCTGAGGCTGGATTTGAACTCAGGCCCTCCTGACTCTAGGGCCAATGCTCTATCCACCTAGCTGTACCTTTGTCAACATATTGTTAATGGAGTCCATGTGAATGTTGCCCATTGTAGGCCTTTTGATTCTGTGACAGTAAGAAGTTTCCTAAATCCATTTTGTTACATTGGATAAATCTACTTAAAAGTAACTGTTCTCAAATTGCTTTGTAGGATGAGCTCTTTTTTTCTAAAAATATTTCTGCCTATTTGTAATGTTCTCTGAGATCTCTCAATCTGTTTCTTCCCTTCTGAGGAGGAAATATTCATCTTTGCTTTGGGGTGATGAACACTACATTTTGTTAACAATGTTTGGATTTTTGTTCAGACCTCTTCTATTATAATCTCCTTATTTTATTTTAGTGTTCAAATCACTATTATGCTATTATTCTTTTGTATTTAAAGTTCATAGATGAATGAGTGAGTGCAAAAGCATTATTAACTTCTTACAGCATTATGCTCAATTTTAGAAATTGTTGAAAAAAACAAATGCCATACTATATGCTCTGTCACTAGTACAAATGTGTCAGAAATGATTTTTTTTTTGCTAATTTTATGTTATTCTAAATTTTACCATTTTCCTGCTTAGAGAGAGAGAGAAATGACCAAATTGAAAGTCCCCTCAGGCCCTTAGACAGCTCCCTAACTCACAGGTCATTCTGAAAACTCAGTATATTTCACATGTAACCTTAAGGCTGCATTAAATTAACAGTCTCAGGGAAGATCTAAAAGGGTCTAGGTTCTTGGTAATTCTGCCCTTGTTCCCAGGTACAAAGTGAAATCTCGAACAAGTACTAACTTGTAGTTACAGGTAGTAACCTGAGTGTTGGGATCCCAGAACTGCATGAAGAAAGGTCATTCTCTCTTCTGTGGCTTTTCCCAAGTTCTCACACACATGTATATACAAATATTTAGAGAAATAAGATTAAATCAATCAAATGTGGTGTTTGATAGAATTAAAGACTACACCTAGACTCAGGTTCCTGTCCTACTCATTTTAAGTAAGGTAAGGAAAGGAGAGGCAAGTTGCTGCTTATATGTAGGGGGAGGAGCTCCCCTTAGAGTTACAGCATGAAGATTTTAAACAAAAACTCACTCATATACCTTGTCATTTTAATCTCCTGGGAAGAGAGGAGGGTGATGTCACCAGTCCTGGTACTTACTCCATATGGTGGGAAGGTTCACCAGCTTCCTCTTCTATGGGTCTTCTCTCTCACTTTTTTTTTTTTAACAAAGCAATAGGATTAAATGACTTTTCCAAGGTCACATAGCTGGGAAATTATTAAGTGTCTGAAGTAGAATTTGAACTCAGATCCTCCTGGCTCCAGGGCTGGTGCTCTCTCCACTATACTACCTAGCTGTCCTCTCTTACTTTTCAGGAGATCCTTAAAACTCCCACTGTAGGAGAAACTTTCACCCTATAATCCTAATATTTCTTTAGCTTCTTTTCCTAAATGACAGGCATACAGTCAGTCAACTATAATTTAACAAGCTCCTATCATATGCCAGTTTATCTAGACACAAAAAAGGCAAAAATTGAGGCAAGGTCTCAAAGGGTTTAGGAATAGCTCAATTGCTTCATCAAATAGAATACTTGCTTAATTCTAGGCATATAACTCAGAGAATCATTTCCCAAAAGCATTCAGTTCCTCCTATAGAGAATTCAAGGTTTCTCCCTTCCCTGCTACCATCACCAGTCTTCCTGACCTATGTATTACCACTGGACTCCTAGAACTGTGGAAGAGAGAGTGAAGCTGATGACTTTGCACAGCCCTGCCTCATTTAAATCCAATTCACTTACAAGTCAAGACATCACCCTCCTGATGTCCTTGGTCCTCATCGAGAATGAAAGGCCAACAACAACAAGAAACTACCTAAATTCCATTAACTGAAGCTATCCAAGAATTGTCTTTCTTTTCACTACCCTCATAGCTGTAAGGAATGGAAAGAAACTTTATGTATCACTTCAGGGCTTAGGAGAAAGCAATAATAACCTTAATTAGCTCTGACATTTTCCTATTAATAGTCTAGTTAACACAAGTCTAGTAACCAATTCTATTTCAGGGATTTTATCTTTCCCCCCTACATATATCCTTGTATGTTAGGCTTTAAAGTAGAATATGGGAGGTGAGGGCATCTTTCTTTGTTTCCCCAAGATAAAAATGAGACAACCCCTACTCTTAGGGAGCTCACACTCCAAACAAGGAAGACAAACATATAAAAGAATTCAATTGCAAGGAATAGAAGGGTTAGTAGGTCCTAAGAGTGGATACATGCGTCTGATTGCCAGGTCTGATTATTCTTAAGGCATAACAACAGGTCAGAGCAGGTGGTAAGGGCTTGGAGGACTTTCAGAGGCAGGATCAGGCCAAAACTTAAGGTTAGTGGTCTTCAATCACTTCAGAAGGATGGTAGATGGTAACTCCCAACTCATCCAAGTGGCATGAACAGCCACATCAGTCTTCCTTCCATCTTCCCTGTCCTGCTATCCTATAGAGTATAGGCCATCCTGTAGGGTTAGAGCAGCTCCCAGGACGGTTAGGGGAAGGGCAAATGAAAGGTGTGGCAAGAAAGGGGCTAGATGGGATCTGAATAAAATAATTGGGTTTTTTTGTATATAAACAAAATGTATGTAAGCTCATCTTCTGTTGTTCTGAAAGGATACGCTTGTATCCTTAGTTCAATCCTAATAGCAAATTGAATGATGGGGATGGTATGATTATTGAAGTCATTTTCTTGATTTTTTTATTTCTTCTGCTAGGTCTTTATATTTTGAAAACTACTGATTCAGATGGCAATATGAAAGCCTAAAGAAAGTCTAGCTCTCTGGTCAGGGCTCCAAAAAGATTAATGAGAAAGAAATGATCATGTTTCTCCGTCTAGTCCAAAATGTCCCAAAAAGACAGGAGGAGGGAGTGAGAAGAAGCCACATGCTAGAAACAGGACCACCTCAGGTAAAAGGGAAAGGGAAAGCTGATGAAAATGGGAGAGAGGGGCAGCTAGGTGTCAAAAATAAAGTACCAGTCCTGAAGTCAGGAAGAGCTGAGTTCAAATTGGACCTCAGGCACTTAATATTTACCTAGCTGTATGACCTTGGGCAAGTCATTGCCTGTTGAGGGCCAGCTCCTATGAGCTAGTGATTTACAAATCCAGTGATTTACACATATCCTTGGTGACCTTTTTTATCAGAGATATGTATGTATTCTTGCTCATTATATGGATTTGTTGGCTCTCCAGTGAACCCTGATCTGGGACAATCTGTGGTTCTGGAGGTGGTTGTAAAAGGCTTTTCTAATAGAGAAGTATGCAGATTTCTAAAAACAAATGTAAATTTACCCAGGAAATTGTGAAACTGGGTCTCCTTTAACCAGTCATTCCTGAGATAATTTTTTGTTATAAAAAGTCTGAGTTTCTGAAAATAAAACCAGTAGTTTTTTGTATCCTAACCTTGCATGTGTACATTTCTACTTGACCTGACTGTCATAAGTCAATGTCCAGACCCACACCAGAGCTATCATGGGTCGTAAGGGACAGATGGACCTGGAGGGGAATCA
Organism: Macrotis lagotis; assembly: GCF_037893015.1. Lineage (NCBI taxonomy): Eukaryota > Metazoa > Chordata > Mammalia > Peramelemorphia > Peramelidae > Macrotis > Macrotis lagotis. Next base: position 196,227,663 of record NC_133659.1, read on the forward strand.
GTCTTGAAAAAAAAGATACTGTCTAGACACCTGGCAGGTCAAAAAAAAAGAGTGTTATTAAAGGGACAGCAGGCAATTTAAGGTAAATAATTTTTAAAATTTTTTCATCAAGTCTAAAACAAAGAGCATTAATTTGGGACAGGGACAATCTAAGGAGAGAGGACATTATTTGAAAGTGCTAAAGCAGATAGTTAAAGAAAGAGGCTTGTTAATAACAACAAAACAATTGGAAGAATTTATTGAATGTGTACAAAAGTGTTGTCCTTGCTTTCCAAAAGAAGGAGTACTAAGTATTGAAAAATGGGAAATTGTAGGGAAACAGATAAGTGAACATTTTAAATTGGAGGTCAGGAGGCATCTCCTATAGTATTTTTTTCCTTGTAGAATATTTTAAAAATTTGTCTGACTCCACCTGGAGATGTTCCTTTGGCTCAGAGTATATTAAAAGTTGATAGAAATATTAGCTAGACAAATATTAGCCCCAGAAGATAGAACCATGATAGCAAAAACTGCTCTTACACTAGGAGATTACTTAATATGGAAAACAAATTTTTTTTACAATTGTACTAGTCAAGCTAAGATAAATGAAGCAGCAGGGTTAAGAATAACATTTGAAATGCTCTCTAGCACTGGGCCATGGACAGTAGTAGACAATCAAATTGGGCATAGTTTACAGGCATACAAACATACTGCAAAACAGGCATGGCTAAAATTGCCTGAAAAGGAAGGAGGCAATACTTCATTTACAAAAATAAAACAAGGAGCTAATAAAGATTTTGAACAATTTCTTGCTAGGCTGCAACAGGCAGTTCAAAGGGGCGTGAGAGATCAGACAGCTTGTTTGCTCACGGCTCACTTATCTGGATCCTGAAGTTAACTGAGAGAGGAATTTTTTTAAAAAAAAAGCACTAGAAAGGGAAAGAGAGGATTGGTTTATGAAGACTTGATAAAGTAAAATGAAATTTTAAAAAAGGGGAATTTATTTGAAGTTTTAGAAACAGAAAAGTGACAGAGTATTTGCAGGTGACAAAGGTATGTGTTAAATAAACAATTATAAAAAATGCTATTTTATTTCAGAAAAACAAGATAATCAGGTTCATTTTAAAGTACATAATTTGATTATTACAGAAAATAATGGAACAATTGAAGATTTAAAAATAGAAGACTTCCCCTCCCAGAAAAGATTTAGGGCTATTCCTTTAAAAAGAAGTTATTTGATTTACTCTAAACTGAAGGGGGACAGGAGATATTCCAATTAGACTGAGGGAGTTTTGAGTGACTGTTTGCCTTCTCAAAAGTTATCGTTATTTATAGTTGAAATCAAGAAGTGTAAGATATCAAAACCTTTGAATGGAAAAATGTATTGTGAAAAATGGAATGTTCTCTGCATTTTTCTTCTGGTTTCTTGGAAGATTGGTCACCTTTGGTGGTGTTTGTTTTGTTTTCCAACTGGAGTGTGTGTGTGTTTATCTGGTTTCCTATTGTTTTTTGTCTTTGTATAATGTTTAAAGGGACCCTCTAGTGTTTGAACAGAGTGGGGTTTCCCCGGATTTCGGGGGCCTCTCTGGTTCTAAAGGCTCTGACTCTGTTTATGTGTCTATATGTGTTTGCTTTAAAATACAGGCAGAGAAGCTCTCAGCTGTCTCTCAGGCCTGCTGTTCTCTGTGTTCTACTTGGCCAATCTTCTTTCCACTCTCTCTTTTCAAAATTAGATCTTCTTTTTTTCCAAAACTCATGATTGGTGCCAAAAAAAGGAGATTTTCCTGGGAATCATGTTGTTTTTTGGAGGAGAAGGGGTTCTATTATTTTCTCTTATTTTCTATTGTCTCTTTTCTGTTCTGATAGACTAATAGAATTTTATTTACTGATTTGGCAGATTATACTTATGAGGGACCTAGAAGAAATTGAAATTGTCCCTAAAATTATTATTTGGACTAGTCTTAATTAGCATGTTAATATATATGAAATAAAAAAATTGGGGGGGTGAGCAAGGAATTATAAACAGTAAAGGTAAATAATTAGTGCATACTACCTTGATATGTCAAAATGTGAAGAATCTCAATTCCCAAAACATCATTTAGTCAGTGAGGATAGAAAGCTCTTTTAAGTTAGAGCATCAAGAAGTTAGAATAGCACTGATACAGATAAGAAGGATTTGCAAACTTTTATATTTTAAAAAGGAAAATAATTTAAGGTAATTTTTAATATGAGTTTGGGATTTATAAGATCATTAAGAGAACTATAAAGAAAATCTTGTAATCATAAAAAGGGATTTTAGAAACATCTGGTCTCAAGAAATTTTTATGTATTACAGAGTTTTGGGGAGTAAAGGAATATACATTTAATTGAAATGTGTTATGTATAATTAATAAACTTTGTATAAGAACAGATTCAGACAACTTTTTGAAACTTTAAAATTGTGTTACAATAACAAAAAAATGAATGAATTGAAGTATCATCCATCACCTTTGTAAAGATTTGTTATAAGAAAACTGGAGACTACCTTGCCAACAAGGTTACATCTCTCAAGGTCTTTTGGCTCAGAGATTGTGAAAAGCTGTGCTCTTCCACCTAGTGTTTCTTTTTTTTTTTTTTTAGTTTATTTTGCAAGGCAATGGGGTTAAACGACATTCCAAAGGCCACACAGCTAGGTAATTATTAAGTGTCTGAGGCCGAATTTGAACTCAGTTACTCCTAACTCCAGGGCCGGTGCTCTATCCACTGCGCCACCTAGCTGCCCCTCACCTAGTGTTTCTTAAAAGTGAATATTTATATGTAAGATCAAAGTAACTTATTTAATATCTGTTATTTAAGAAGAAGAAATTATATATATATGTATATATATGTATATATGTATGTATGTATGTATGTATGTATGTATATGTCCTGTAACCCTGGCATTGGTAAAAGTTTTACATTGGATTTTTTGAAATTATTATATATAAAACTAAATTCATAGAGAATCTTATTTTCTTTTTGAAAATAGGAGTGTATTTGAACAAGAGGCAAATAAGTTTATAAAACAGAGATGTGAAAGAAATGTGTGTAACAGATATTCAGTTATAAAGTTAACTTTAAGCGAATGAGATGTCAGCATGGAAACATTTTTCATGTAAGTTAAGAATTTAATGTTTAATTTTAAAGAAGCAAAAATGGTAAACAGAAGAAGGTTGCATAAGAGATTGGAAAGTATAGTTTAACTGCAATTATTTCCAATAATACTGAATAAATGTGAGAGACTTTGAAAAATGATTGGGAGATTGAAAATTATGTAACCCATAATCTATATCAAAATTCTACTAAACAGGTACTTCAAGAAAACCAAGATGAGATTTTTGTAGTACCTAACAGATCATTTGGATCATTGCAGGACAGACTGAACCATAGGAAACAAGCAGCCGACCTTGGGGATGACAGAATCATCTGTGGCAGCAGCTTCTTCTCAGCCCACAAAAGTCCTCTTCCTTGAAAGATGAAGAAGAGAAATCTTTTATAACTTTCATACCCAAGGAAAAAGAGAAGTCCTTAAAACCTAAGCCAAGAAACAATTTACAGAAATATGCTGCTCATCAGATATTTCAGAGCAACCTAATCTATATCAAAATTCTACTAAACAGGTACTTCAAGAAAACCAAGAAAATTATGTAACCCATAGTTAGGTAACTTACTGATGAGCAAGATGTTGAAAAGTTATATGATCTAGTTTTATAAATATTAGCTATTTCACAGGCTACACAAAGCCTGGAGTTAATGATTGATTGCTTTGTAGAAGTAATGAGGGAAAATATCTGAAGTTATAATACTCTGGGTTTCCTGAAACCCAGAGTAAAATAGCTAATATTTATAAAACTTTTTTTTCATGTTTGGTATGGATTTATTAGGAAACTTCTTAGTCACAGGGAATAGAAAGCTGTGCACAGAAGAGTCCAAAAGATTTCTGGTTTCTAAAAAGCAGTAAGCATCATGCCATAAACAAGGCTTTTCTAAGTCCCAATGTCACCACCAAGATGGCCATACCAATATGAACACACTGCCCTTCAGAGGTTGGTTACCAAAGGCAGGAAGAAAGGATACAAAGCTATAAATGTGATCAAGAGACTAGCTCCATAGCCACAATCCCAGGATACTTCAAGAAGGGATAGCAGCTACCTGGTAGACCTGAGTGGCTTAGCCACAACAATCACAAAATACTTCACAAAACAAGAGGAAGCAAGCAGGGAAAGGTGTTTCAAGATGGAGATCTTACTGGCAAATGCCATGAACAAAATTTCAAGATCTTGGAATGCTAGAGGCAACCCAGTAGTGATAATTACTGATTTTTAAAAGGTCATACATATGTCCTGCCACAAATGAATAAAAACACTTAAGAGTCCACAGGCACATCCATACAGGGAAATCGAGGGCTATCCATGACTTCCAGATTTCCAAAGGGCTCAAGACTCAATATCTAAAGTGCCCAGAGTGCCAAAACAGTTCTTAACCCAGTGGCCCTCACCAATGTTTTGGTGTCCTCAGTTTTCAGGCCCCCAGCAACAAAGCTTTGGGGGAAGCTGCAAAAGCCATATCTCACTCAAGTCCCATCTTTTTCTTTCTGAAATGGTTGTCTGACATCACTGCTGACACGAAAGCTTCTGTGGGGGCTCCAGCTTGCCTTTAAGAAATGAAGTGTGAGGGGCGGGTAGGTGACGCGGTGGATAAAGCACCGGCCCTGGAGTCAAGAGTACCTGGGTTCAAATCCGGTCTCAGACACTTAATAATTACCTAGCTGTGTGGCCTTGGGCAAGCCACTTAACCCCATTGCCTAGCAAAAAAAAAACCTTAAAAAAAAAGAAATGAAGTGTGTCTGTGGGGTGACCTGCTGGACCTTGAGATCTGCTGGATTAGCGGATGCTTCATAATTGCAGATAGTCACCTCATGTCGACGCATCTCAGTCCACTTTCCTCTCAGTCCGATATAAAACACCTTTGTGGTGTCTGCGTCAAAGTTTTTTGAAATATGAATAGAGAGATGATAGATATTTGAAAAACGAGAAATTTTTGTAGCATATTCTAATTCTCCAGTGAGGTCTCGATTTAGACTAGAAATCTGATCAGGTTCTCAGTCTGTATCGTCGAAAGACATTTGTGGAATGTTTTTGAACAGTCTCATTTCTGAAGGATGTGAATCATCATCCTCTCCCATAATAATGATTCCTTTCAGTTTCAAGTTACCTGTAAACGGAATATTAAACAGCAACTCTTCATCAGCATCACTTTCTACAAACTTCGTGCGGTCGGCCCGCTCCTCCCAGGGCTTGAGGACGCCGCGGCCGCTGCCCTCGCGGCTCTCGTTGAGGCACCGCAGGTGCTCCAGGTGGATGCCCAGGTAAAGCCCGTAGGTCTGGCCGCGCGGCTCTGGCGGCTCCTCATGCTTCGAGGCGCAGAGGCAGCCGCCGCCGTGGCTGTGTCCGTGGACATGACGCCGGCCCGCCCCGCCGGGACCCCGCTTCGCTCCTCTGAAACTTTTAAACAATGTGATGGACCTTACTTAGGTCCAAGCATAAATGCAATAATAAAAAAAAAAAGTTTACAAACTCCTTTTTAATCAAAACAAAAGAATGAATTATATGTCCAATTAATGATATTCATAGAACACACAAATCCTTAACATTTTTACATATAGTAAGTAGTTATCATGTGGTCAGACACATAGAGACAGCTTTTATTAAAACAGCACTGATGAAGAATTATATCAACTCCTTAAAGAGTTACAAGAAGTTATAAGAGATAGATATAATCCTTTTTTTATTGAATACATACATTCCCACACTGGATTGCCTGGGCCTAAATATGAAGGCAATCATAGGACTGATCAATTAACCCTTCCACTTCTTATAAGCTTAGTAGAAGAGCAAGTTAGGCAGTGTCACAAAAAAATTCACCGGAATGCCTCTTTATTAAGGAAAGAATTTAAAATCACCAGAGAGAAAGCGAGGAATATAGTAATATCCTGTCAACTATGCATTCCGTATTTACCGACTCCTCCAAATTATTCTAAGAATCCTAGAGGCCAGGTTCCTAGTGAATTGTGGCAGATGGATGTGACTCATTATGCATCTTTTGGGAAAATGAAATTCATTCATGTTACTGTAGATACATTTAGTTCATATACATTGGCAACAGCACAAAGTTCACAGGCTACACAAAGCATGATTGATCCTTTATTCCATTGTTTTGCTATTGCAGGGATACCAAAATCCACAAAAACAGATAATGGCCCTGGATATACTTCTATGGCATTTAAACAATTCTGCCTATATTACAATATAAAACATATTACAGGCATTCCCTATAACCCCACTGGTCAAGTTTAGTAGAAAGAAAACATAAAGATCTTAAGAGATTTCTGGAAGTGCAAAAGAAGGGGGAATATATAGGGACAAAAGGGAAACAAGGAGGAGAGTAAATCTCACCTTATATACCATGAATTTTTTTTAACATTGAATGACAAACAATTAACACCTGCAAAAAGATTTTTTTAAGGATATGCAGCATGAAGAGAAGGGCATGGTCATATGAAAGGATCCTAAGGCATCAACAATGAAAATGACTGGATAAATTATTAATCTGGGGTCAAGGATATGCTTCTGTTTTGTCCACAGATGGAGAAACTGGGTACCAGAAAGAAACATCAGACCATACAGACCAGATGAATCAAGTAATACAGAAAATGAATAACTTACACTTAAGAAATCAAAAAGGAAAAGATGAGAGGAGAGTACATCATGGACTTATGGGACAATTTGTGATGCTTACATTACTCATGAACAATTTGGGGATTATAAAAGGAATTGAATATTGCACTTATGTTCAAAGTCCTCCATGGGTCACTCCTCTACAATGGGGAGAGAGTATAGCTGAAATTGTATTAGTAGGGGAAACTGCAAATTATTTGGGATATAACAAAGTTCCTACTAGAGATATCAAAGAAGAGATGCTAAGAAGAAGTTAGGCATAATTTTTCTGGTTTAAATACTGTGACACCTATACATTTTTGTAAAACATGTACTGTTGAACCATGTGTTAAATTAGCTAAAACTAATCATTCAATTCATCCAAATATTTATAATATGGGAGCATTTAGGACCCTAGAAATATCAGGAATTCCATTTGTATTGAATGAAGGATTGAATAAAGTATTGAAGGAAGAAAGATATTTCCTACAGAAGCTCCTTGTTTATATTTACATACTAGGGATTTCAAAAATGAACATTTTCCACCCTGGGTTGCCTGTCACACCCCAAACAGAAAAATTTATGATCATTCTATTTTGCTACAAGTGTGGAAATCTCCTGATAGTCAATCGGTATTCCAGGCTATATTAAACCAATTATATACCCAGAAATAGGGTAAGCTAATTCAGAGATATGGAAGGCTATGGCAGCAATAGATGTGATAAGGTATATACAATGGAATAAAATGTTGGGCAAAATATCTTATGCAGAAAAGAAATTTTCTGTGACTGCATGCATAGGACCAGATATTGTTTTCATGATAGGATCTTTCAAAAATGTCAATATTATCAGAGAAAAAGTGAAGTATAATGTTAACTGTTATAATTGCACTATTTGAGCATGTGTAAATAAGGAAGTGATGGACAATGATGTTGTTTTCATGATAACACAACTAAAATTTGCTATAATACCCACCAAGGTAGAAGGCTGGTATATGTCTTCTGCTGATGAGTTCTTTGAAAAGGTATTAAAGAAAATTAGGTAAAAGAGATGTATTGGTTGCATTGTGTCTGGAATATTGTGGAGGCCATTGTGGCAGCCACCTCCACAGTTATTTCTGTACAAGTAGGAAATAAGCGAAAAATGGAAGCTAAATGTATTCAAGAATTATCAGAAAATGCTCAGGAGAGAATTAATGAAGATCTTTATCATTTGATTAATGTGTCACAAACCTCTGTAATGAACACAAGGGACAATTGCAATGTGATTATAGATTTTTTGCTATTTGTGTTACTCCTTTAAAATATAATACTTCACTTATTCCATGGGATAATATAAAGTTATTTGAATGGAATATGGTATAATGATTCTATAACTATGGATATGAATCAATTTCATAAAATTGTTAATGATATTGCATTGGCACCTAGAATAGAAATGGACTCAGGCATTGATAATTTGTTTAAGTTTGTTAATAGATTTCATCCTTGGGGCGGCTAGGTGGCACAGTGAATAGAGCACTGGCCTTGGAGTCAGGAGTACCTGGGTTCAAATCCAATCTCAGACACTTAATAATTACCTAGCCATGTGGCCTTGGGTAAGCTACTTAACCCCATTGCCTTGAAAAATCTAAAACAAAAAAACAAAAAAAAATAAATTTCATCCTTTTCGTTTTATGAACCTATTAGTGAGCATGCTTCCTGGTATCTTTGTGTTATTATTGATATTGTGTATTATTCTCATTTGTCTCAGATTTCTTTTTTCTCTGGGACAAACTATAGATGTCCTAACACACCATCTAAAGCTTCAGCATGCCTAAGAAGGGGGAATCTGTTGAGGGCCAGCTCCTGGGAGTGATTTACACATATCCTTGGTGATCTTTTCCATCAGAGAGATGTATGTTGCTCATTATATGGATTTGTTGGCTCTCCAGTGAACCCTGACCTGGGACAATCTGTGGCTCTGGAGGTGGTTGTAAAAGGTTTTTTTGATAAAGAAGCATGCAGATTTCTAAGAACAAATTTTGTAAATTTACCCAGAAAATTGTGAAACTGGGTCTTCTTTAGCTGGTCATTCCTGAGATAAGTTTTTGTTATAAAAAGTTTGAGTTTCTGAAAATAAAACCAGTAGATCTTTGTATAATGGCCTTCCATGTGTATGTTTCTACTTGACCTGACTCTCATAAGTCAATGTCCAGGCCCACACCAGAGCTATCACGGTCAGTAATTGCCTTGCAAATTGCCTTGCAACCCGCCCCCAAATGGAAGAAGAGGAAGAGGGGGAGCCAGAAGATCAGAAAGTAAAAGCTGTACAAGTAAATTCATACTGAAAATAGACCTGAAGTCAGCCCATGCTCAAAAAAAGAGGGAGATGGAAGAGAGCATCCCAAGTCAGCTGAGCAGCAAGAATCAAGAACCCAAAGCCAGATCCCATGTCCATTGTGGAGCATTCTGAGCCTATGTACCTTGTCCTGAGATATTTTTACCTGTCCTGTGTAGAATGGAAGAATCTTTGTTTATAATAAAAATAGGGGTGGCTAGATGGCATAGTGGATAAAGTACCGGCCTTGGAGTCAGGAGTACCTGGGTTCAAATCCGGTCTCAGACATTTAATAATTACCTAGCCGTGTGGCCTTGAGCAAGCTACTTAACCCCATTTGCCTTGCAAAAACCTAAAAAAACTATAATAAAAATAGCATTTTTCATGTTTAAAAAAATTAATTTTGGGGCAGCTAGGTGGTACAGTGGATAGAGCACTGGCCCTGGAGTCAGGAGTACCTGAGTTCAAATCTGGCCTCACTTAGTAATTACCTAGCTGTGTGGTCTTGGGCAAGTCACTTAATCCCATTGCCTTGCAAAAAAAAACTAAAAAAAATTAATTTGTTTTGATATAACTGGTGTTTTTGTTGGGGAGTCATGCCATCAAATTCAAAAAGATCTTTTTGAAATTCCATTCTAAGTAAGTTCATCCCCATTTCAAAATAATTTAAAAGATAGGTATTACATTTGTTATTCATTTCATGATAGTTTGCAATAAATGAAATTTCTGTGAATTAAACTTTTCTTTGTTCAGATTTAAAGTTCAAAAATTTAATATATTATTTTGTCCAGATTTAGGGATGAAGTTTGGTTTTTATAATTGTCATATAATGGTCAATAATGTCATTGTGTGGTTTGAAGTCGAAGTTACCAATAACAAAATGTATCATGAAGACCTTACCATAACTGGTAAGATCTGATTTTGTCAGAAGGAAATGAGTTTTTATTAAGTGTCTACTATGTACCTGGAGATAATAATAGTACCTACTTCTCAGTATTGCTGTGAGAATCCAGTAAGTTAATTTTACAAATTTTTTCTTTACAATATTTTGTATTGTAAATTGAAAATATTACAAATATTTTCTTTACAAATTTGCAAAAATATTCTTTACAAATATTATCTTACTGGATCCTAACAGCAACACTGAGAAACAGAAACTATTATTATCTCCATTTTTAAAAAAGTTGATGAAACTAAGACAGGCAGAGGTTAAATGACTTGTCTAGGGTCACATAGCTAATAAGTTTCTGAATCTGGATTTGAACTCTGGTCTTCCTGCCAGATTCAATGCTCTTTTCACTGTGTGCCTTTAAGATAGTTAATAGTAACCAAACTGAACAAGCTATCTGTCCTGAGATCACCACCTTCCAATTTCACTGACTCACTATAAGTTACTTATGAGAACCAGCCCATCCCAGGCTTCCCTTTAGACAACACAAGTCTACATCTGAAGCCACTAAGAGTCTTGAACATGTGCCAAGGTCTCAAAGACCAATCATGAGGGTGGAAGAAACCTTTCACAAGTTTAAGCCTGTGTGTCCTCTCTAATTAGCACCTAGAAAAGGTTGTCCACAGGTTCAGGCACATCCACCTTGGCCAATTAGTTCCCTTAGAGCTTCAAGAACACTTGAAAAGCAGGGCTTCACTGTTCAAGGTCTCTTTTTGAAATAGTCTTTTCTCTATATAAGCAAAAACAATCCAGTCTTAGATTGCATTGCTGCAGAAAAGAGATCACAGATACTAGTAATTTACATTGGTGTTGAGAAGGCTGGCAGAGAAACAGGGATTCTATATTTAAAATCTGGGAGAGTGTGTCCTCATCTGGAATTTTCTAAGGAGGCTTTGGAAACTTCTGTGTTGGCTCACCTCACTATCATGGCTGGCAAATTTCCTCACTATTCATCCAAGTCCTTGCCTGCTATCATCCTTAGTCTTCAAAAGCTCTTCTCCTTTAATAAATCTTTCTGAAATATAAATGAGTTATAAATTGAGTTTTGCTTTTCCCTTTTGGTGATGCAGAGGTAACATTTATCCCATAACTATCCGTGTAGAGAACATTGAATTCTGTAATTTGGGGAACAAGCAGAGATTATGTCTATTTTCCAGCCCTTGGAAATAGGTCTATGGATTTAGACATAGACTGAATTCGGAGTGTCATCTGGTGGCTAAAGTTGAGATTGCACTGAAGACTAGTTAATTTTTGTTCTTTTTGTGAGGCAATGGAATTAAGTGACTTGTCCAAGATGACATAGTTAGGCTCTGGAGAAGAAAATGACAATGGTAACCTAGCACAGCACCCCCTCACTGGAATCCAATTCATGTGCTTGTTGGGGCATCACTTCCCCTAGTTTCATAGTCTTCTTTGAGAACAAAGGGCAGGGGGCGGCTAGGTGGCGCAGTGGATAAAGCACCGGCCCTGGACTCAGGAGTACCTGAGTTCAGATCTGGTCTCAGATACTTAATAATTACCTAGCTGTGTGGCCTTGGGGAAGCCACTTAACCCCATTGCCTTGCCAAAAAAAAGTGAGAAGAAAGGGCAGACATCATCATCATCATCATCACCAAGAATCAAGTGTAAGGCCAGATATGAACTCATATCCTCCTGACTCCAGAGAGAGGGCTCTATCCACTGCATCATCTCCCAAGACAATCTATTCTAAATCACATTTCTGAGAGGAATTTGGGCACTGATGCTTAATACAGCACCCATATAAAAGGGGCAGATTATGAGAATAGAGGAAAGCTACAGGTGTCAACACTAGTAACCCTTTACCTGAAATTTGTTTTGCAAAGTACTTTACATACACTATCACTGATTATCCTCATAACAATTCTAGTAGATATTGGTTGTTTAAATCATGTCTGAATCTATAACCCCAATGGGGTCTTCTTGGCAGAGGACTTGCTATGTACTTCTCCAGCTGATTTTACAGATGAAAAACTGAGGCATCAGGATTAACTGACTTGTCTAGCATCATACAACTGATGTTTGAACTTGAATTTGAACTCAAAAAGATGAGTTTTTCTGATTTCAGACCTGGCACTTTATCCACTATGGCATCAAGCTGCCCAACATTGGCATTATTATTCTGTTTTACAGATGAGACCACTAAGGCTTTGAAAATGATCCAACAGAAAGAGTACCTGATGATGCTTTGACCCCAAATCCAGTACTTTCCCACTGGACCACACAGCCTCTCAATTAACTTCTCAGAGTCAGAGTTTCTATAAGACAAATATAAGCAAGAATAGTTCAAAATCTACCAAATTAAAGTTGATGAAATAATTTATGTGTAATACAAATGGCACAAATTGATCTAAGGAGAAATTTGTTTTGATCTCAATCATGTTCAACAGTGTTTGGTTGAAATGTCTAGGCTGTAGGTCTCCTTGAGGATGGTAAAATATAATTTTAGACTCCTTGTTGCATGCCAAAGTTAACACTCCCTTAAGTAGATTGCTTGGAAAGTCTCAGCTTGGCTCTCCTGTCAGGAGAGTATTACTCTGAGAAGTATTTCTGCCATAAAGCTTTAGCAACTATGGATACTTTCCCTAGTATATTTGTGCAAAACTAGTAAAATGACTAGTCACCACGAAAATCCAATTTATGATCTTATTACTTTTTTCCAGATATTAAAAAGTCAATGCAGACAAGGTCCAAAGTTTAGCTAGTGCTTATATCCTCCAAAACTGCAGCATAAGTTGGCAGTGATTTTCTTTGCACACAGTAGATTTGTTTTAATGATATCTACCACCATCTTGGAATAGTAAAATCTGTTTACTAGCTTCAAAGTCTTCTCTTGACATACATGTGCAAAGGCTTTCGGTCCTTGGGGTCCTTTCAGGCATTTGTTGTTGTGCTTAGTCATTGATGTGGCTTACATAATAGTCTTAATGGGTATTGAATTCTGTATGCAGCCCTTGATGGATTTTTATTGGGTGATGTGGCCCAGAAGAGCTAAAATGTTAGACATACCTGCTCCAGACAGAGCCAGTTACTTCCAGGGCTATGCATGAAATCAATCATAATAGGGTTCTCTATTCCATTGCTTTAATTTCATTATAATATATTATAATATGATAAATTATATAAAATATAATTATATATTATAAATTATATATATTATATTATAATGAAATTAAAGCAATAGAATATAATTTATTTTATTATATTATATTACAGTGCTTTTCAGGTGACTAGAACCTGAGTTCTTTGACATAAATTCCTTGTTTCTTAATTTGTATAATTTCTCTTAGTCCACCATCAGCTATCTGCTCTCATTTTTTTCACTTTATTTTTTATTTTTATTAAAGATATTATTTGAGTTTTACAATTTTCCCCCAATCTTGCTTCCCTCCCCCACCCCCACCCCACAGATAGCACTCCGTCAGTCTTTACTTTGTTTCCATGTTTTACCTCGATCCAATTTGAGTGTGATGAGAGAGAAATCATATCCTTAAAGAGAACAGAATTCTCAAAGGTAACAAGATCAGACAATAAAATATCTGGTTTTTTTTTTCCCAAATTAAAGTCATACGAACTTGTACTTCGTTCAAACTCCACAGCTCCTTATCTGGATACAGATGGCACTCTCCTTTGCAGACAGCCCAAAATTGTTCCCAATTGTTGCAGTGATGGAATGAGCAAGTCCATCAAGGCTGATCATCACCCCCATGTTTCTGTTAGGGTGTACAGTGTTTTTCTAGTTCTGCTCCTCTCACTCAGCATCAGTTCATGCAAATCCCTCCAGGTTTCCCTGAAATCCTGTCCCTCCTGGTTTCTAATAGAACAGTAGTGTTCCATGACATACATATACCACAGTTTGCTAAGCCATTCAGCAATTGAAGGACATTTACTGGATTTCCAATTCTTTGCTACCACAAACAGGGCTGCTATAAATATTTTTGTACAAGTAATGTTTTTACCCTTTTTCCTCATCTCTTCAGGGTATAGACCCAGTAGTGGTATTGCTGGGTCAAAGGGTATTATCTGCTCTCATCTACAGACAACTGAGGCAAAGAAGGTTGACTTAATGAAACAAGCCAACATTGTTGGCTATTAGTTATGCTAGTGGAAAAAGTACACTAGATCCCCCCAATCACAGCCCAGCTTCCTGGGTTTCAAATATAGTTTTTTTATAGGCCATTACATGAAAAATCTGTTTCCCCTATAGACTTCCCTGGCTTTATATAATATATGCTATTCATAATTTGGTAATGTTACTACCCATCTTTGTCAAAAAATTTCTAATTTAACCACCATAAAAATGTCACTGAATTGTTTTCAGTTTACATTCGGAACTTTGGTCAATATAAATAGACTTTGAATTTTCAGTGACAGCCTGTGACAAAGCTAAGATCTCTAGCTTGTGGATAAAGATACCAATTGTCCTCGATTGGCAAATAAATAAAATTGGTTTCTGGTAATCATCATTTTCTTTACACACAGTTGCTACCAAGCCCCTATAATTTGGCATCTCCTGTGCAGGACAACACGTGTGTGTGTGTGTGTGTGTGTGTGTGTGTGTGTGTGTGTGGTGGTTTACCAAGTTTCTGTTTTGTTTTGTTTTCCTTCCTCTGGGGACAACATAGTCAATAGCTGGTCTAATAGGGTTGTCCTAGCTTTCTGAACGGCTGAGAGAATTGCATCCATCACGGTTGATCAACTCACAATGGTGTTAAAATGTAGAATGTTCACTTGGTTCTGCCCCCTTCATTCAACATCAGATCCTGTAATTTATTCCATGCTTCTCTAGAGTCCAACCATTCATGGTTTCTTACAGAACAATAGTCCTCCATAACATTCATATACCATACCTTGTTCAGTCATTCCCCAAATGCTGGGCATCCCCTTGATTTCCAATTCTTCACCACTAAAAAAAAGCTGCTATGAATATTTTGGAACATCTGGGACTTTTCCCATTTTTTATGATTTCTTCTGGATATAGGCCTAGTATTGGAATTGCTGGATCAGCTTTATTGCTCTTTGGACCTAGTTCCATATTGCTCTCCAGAATTGTTGGATCAGTTCACAACTCCATCAGCAATGCATGAATGGTTGACCAAGTTTCTGAACTGGTCTGTTTTCCTGTTCATTGAACTCCTTTGTTTCAGAGAAATATGTCTTTCTTGACCTTCTGTCTCTTCAGTCATGCATGTAGGAGTAAAGTCATTTAGTGATTTCATTTAAGTTTCATTCCATTCAATGGTTCTTCAATAGAAGTATGGTTCTTAACAAATAATAAATGAAAACTGCCCAATACAAGAAAAATTCTTACATCTCAAAGATTTTGTGGATGTAGCCAGTGCAGTTGAACTACCAGCCCTGCAACAGTGAATATGCCTAATTGAAATAGTAAATGACCCACCTCCTTAACAAAGGCTCCATAAAATTGGCATTTATCAATTGACAAGTTCTACTCAAACAGGCTATTTATACTGGAGACCATGCCTTAGAAGAAAGTTGTCCTGAATTGTCTACTCCTGAATGTGGCTTGGACCAGATTTAAATGTAATTGATAGACATTTAGAACAATAAATAAAGATATACTAAAATATAAATAACATTACATTTTAAAAATAAGTCCATGTTTAACCTGCAAACATCTTCATGTACTGATTAGTGGTTCCTATTTCTATCTGAGTTTGACACCATTGCCTTAGAGGAACTTCTGCCTTGGAGTCTCACTCTCCAGATCAGTGATGATCACTCAGAACATTATTTCAGGAAAATCCCAATCATGCTTTCCTCTGTACTCTTATCACCTCTTCCATAAGCTTCTTGATAACTGTTTTACCCACTAAAGACTTATCATCTCCTTCCTTGTTCACTTCCCCGGTAGTAATGGAGCATGTCAATTCATTCCTCTATGTCCCCATTTACTATCCCTGTAATTTTTTTTTACCCAAGTGCCCCTATCTACTCTTCTGTATTTGTTTTCCCCCTTATGAAATAAGTTCCTTGAGGGCAGAAACTGTCTTTACTTTTGCATTTCTATTCCCAGTGTTTGGCAAACAGCGAGCACTTAAATGGTTTTTATTCATTCATTTCAATATTCTTTAGTTGGTACAACAGTTTCATTAATCTTTTTTCATGCTCTTTCAAAGACAATGAAGTCATAGAGATATAACAACACTTATAGATAATTCATATATCTGACTATTTTCTCCATTAGCTATTGGAAGGGGGCCCATGTCCCTAGTATGATTTCTGGGAGAGACTCATGAGGATGAAATCCAGATAGCTAGAAAGATGAAAGCAGTCTTTTTCTTCCTCATCAATAATAATAATAACTATAGTTGTTATTTAAATTAATGATTATAACAGCAATAAGCAATCATATATAATTAT
This sequence comes from Macrotis lagotis, assembly GCF_037893015.1. NCBI lineage: Eukaryota > Metazoa > Chordata > Mammalia > Peramelemorphia > Peramelidae > Macrotis > Macrotis lagotis. The sequence continues at coordinate 196,244,046 of NC_133659.1, forward strand.
ACTTTGATATATTTACTATCTTATACTATGTTACCATATATTATACAATTTATAATTATGTTTATTGACATATAATTATAATTACTTTTATTAATATACAATAAATCATGTAGCATCTACTACATACCTTACTAAGCATGTTACAAATATTATTTCTTCATAACAATTCTGTGGGATCAAAGACTGAAAATATTGACAATAGAGCAAATAGGTCAAGTCACCCTTAATCTATGGCTTAAAATACTCATTGGCAGTAGTTCTTTTATTTTTTTTTTCTTACAAGGCAAATGGAGTAAAGTGGCTTGCCCAAGGCCACACAGCTAGGTAATTAGTAAGTGTCTGAGGCCGAATCTGAACTCAGGTATTCCTGACTCCAGGGTTGGTGTTCTATCTACTGCACTATCTAGTCACCAGACATTAGTTCTTTCGTTCAAAATCCAGTATACTTTATTATAAAGATTTTATTTATTTTTAGTTTTACAATTTTTCTCCTAATCTCCCCCCAAACCCCATAGAAGGCAATTTGCCTGTCTTTATATTGTTTCCATGGTATACATTGATTCAAATTGAATGTGATGAGAGAGAAAAATCATATCCTTAAGGAAGAAACTTAAAGTATAAGAGATAGCAAGATTAGACAATAAGATATCAGTTGTTTTTTTCCCCTAAATTAAAGATAATAGTCCTTGGTCTTTGTTCAAACCCCATGGTTCTTTCTCTGGATACAGATGGTATTCTCCATTGCAGAGAGCCCTAAATTGTCCCTGATTGTTGCACTGATGGAATGAGTGAGTTCATCAAGGTTGATCATCACTCCCAAGTTGCTGTTAGGGTGTACAATGTTTTTCTGGTTCTGCTCATCTCACTCAGCATCAGTTCATGCAACGCCTTCCATGCTTCCCTGAATTCCCATCCCTCCTGATTTCTAATAGAACAATAGTGTTCCATGACATCCACATACCACATTTCGCTAAGCCATTCCCCAATTGAAGGACATTTACTTGATTTCCAATTCTTTGCCACCACAAACAGGGCTGCTATGAATATTTTTGTATAAGTGATGTTTTTTTTAACACTTTCTCTTCAGGGTATAGATCCAGTAGTGGTATTGCTGGATCAAAGGGTATGCACTTTTTTGTTGCCCTTTGGGCATAGTTACAAACTGCTCTCCAGAAAGGTTGGATGAGTTCACAGTTACACCAACAATGTATTAGTGTCCCAGATTTCCCACAACCCTTCCAAGTATACTAAGTATACTTTAAACATTTTTATTTTTCCATTCTTTTTTCATACCTCCACTGTATTGTATGGACTGATGGACTCTGTAATGATACCATTGACCAACAATATTTTTAAATGACTTCTGACCAGATCAAGAAATCTTCCTAGATTGTTCTCAGCATGATTGGAAATGAATAAATTAGATTCTGCTCGTTGCTCCTCATGTCCCTTATCTTACTCATACAGTGAGAACAAATCTACAAATGCAGAACTTTCCACTCTTTTGGTCATAGAGAGGCACCAAAGAAAAATTTTTCAGGATCATTTCCAGAGTTTGAAGAGCTAATATTTTTCATGATGTTTAAGACCATCATTTGCTCCTATTCTCCCGTAAGTCTTGGCCCAATCATGGAGGGTCAAAATGAGAGGGTTCTGAGTCCCAGATAGTGGCTTGTAGTATCCTGCTAATATCCTACTTTGAATAGTATGGAATTGGTTATAAACAGTGCTAATTCTTCAATGATTGTAGACTTGTACATACTAGAATCTTGTGGTCCAACTTGCTATTGACATGAACAACCTTCTTTGAATGATTTCTAGTTCATTCTGATGTTACCAGATATATAGACTTTCTTAAAAATTATTTTTGCTATTATGAACTTGACAGACATTGTTAGCAAATGGAACCTCTTAGGCTCAGTTTCTCCTTCTATCTCTCTTCATTTCTCTCATTTTGAAAGCATCCCCCCACTTCAGTTCCCAGCAAGGTCTGACCCACTGCAGTAAGACAGTGAGTGACCTATATTGAAGGGACCCTGGTCTTGGGACTCTGGAAAGTTTATTCCTCCCAGCTTCATCACTTGCTGACCTTCAACCTCTCAGTTTCTTCATCTGTAAAATGAAGTTTTTGGCTTAAATTGTCACTAAACTTCCAGCTCTGATGTCTACCATGTGCAGTTTCAAATACTGTTTCTTTCCTCACCTTCAATCCAAAGGTCAACTCTTACCTCACCCTTGTTCTCTATTAGCTTTGGGAAGTATCTGATAAAAGCTTCTTTGGATCAAGTGTTAATGATTACTAAGTTTAGCGTTTCAGCTCTCAGAGGTGTCAAACAATGGTGCCTTAAAGAAATATATCTTAATATATTGCAAGCATTGGGAAAGGCCAATAAAGGAGATTTTTTTTGTGTTTTTTTTAAATTGTTTCTGGAGGAGCTGGTTTGTAAGGAGTCAGTATAAAATAATGGCTGAGTTTAGTTGGTTATTAAAGACTGTTGAACAAGTAGGTAATAACTCTTTCAACTTATTCTAAGGTTGTATCAAGGATATAGATCATCATATCTAGAACTTTCAAGTTAACCTGGGATACAAGCACTTTTTTAAATAAAGATTTTATTTATTTTAAGTTTTACAAATTTTCTCCCTAATCTTGCTTCTTTCCCCCCCACCCCCCACAGAAGGCAGTCTGTTAGTCTTTACATTGTTTCCATGTTATGCATTGATCTAAATTGAATGCTATAGAGAGAAATCATATCCTTAAGGAAGAAAAATAAAGTATAAGAGATGGCAAAATTACATAATAAGATAATGGGGTTTTATTCTAAATTAAAGGTAATAGTCTTTGGTCTTTGTTCAAACTCCACAATTCTTTCTCTGGATACAGATGGTATTCTCCATTACAGATAGCTCCAAATTATCCCTGATTGAATGAACATGATGGAATGAGCAGGTCCATCAAGGTTGATCATCACCCCCATGTTGCTGTTGGGGTGTACAATGTTTTTCTGGTTCTGCTCATCTCACTCAGCAAATCCTTCCAGGCTTCCCTGAATTCCCATCCCTCCTGGTTTCTAATAGAACAATAGTGTTCCATGACATACATATACCACAGCTTGTTAAGCCATTCCCCAGTTGAAGAACATTCACTTGATTTCCAATTCTTTGCCACCACAAACAGGGCTGCTAATGAATATTTTTGTACAAGTAATGTTTTTACCCTTTTTCATCATCTCTTCAGGGTATAGATAGACCCATTAGTGGTAATGATGGATCAAAGGGTATGCACATTTTTGTTGCCTTTTGGGCATAATTCCAAAAGGTTGGATGAGTTCACAGCTCCAACAACAATGTATTAGTATCCCAGATTTCCCACTTCCCTTCCAAACACTGATCATTGTCCTTTCTGGGGTACATGCACTTTTGAGCCCCTCCATACATATTTTGATAACTGTAGTTTTTGATAATTCTATGGATTTTATTTTATGGGTTTAAAACCCTTATTCTTAGAAGGATTCTCTAGGTCTAATCAGACTTTCAAAGGTGGTCCATGGCACAAAAAGATTAAGAACACTTAACCTGGTCTAATTCTTTTATTTTACTGATGAGGAAACTGAGAACAGAAGAGCAACTTACCCATGTTTCACAAGGGGATCTGAAACCATTTCTTCTGACTCTAGGTCTAAGACTTTTTTTTTTGCAAGGCAGTGGGGTTAAGTGGCTTGCCCAAGGCCACACAGCTAGGTAATTATTAAAGTGTCTGAGGTTGGATTTGAACGCAGGTCCTCCTGACTCCAGGGCTAGTGCTCTATCCACTACACTACTTAGCGCCCCTGGGCAAGTCTTTTAACCTGTTTACTTAAATTTCCTCAGCTCTAAAAAGAATAGCATTTACCTTCCAGGGTTATTGTGAGGATCTAATGAGATGTTTACACAGTGATTGGCCTACAATAGATGGTACTCAGTAAATGCTTGTCCCTTCCTTTCCCTTCCTCATACATCTGGTTTCCTTCAGCTCTGAAGTCAATAATGTGCTAGGCATTATAAGGGATTCAGAGAAAAGCGAAGTATGATCTTTGCCCTTAAGAACTCTGCAACATTCACAGGGAGATATGTGCACATGAATAAAGACTTGAGTGATCTGATCTTTGTGGGTTCTCTTATGCCATATCCAAACTCCTCTAAAGATAGTAAACTAATCTATGAAAGTTTCTCTGGTGGCAAAAATTCACCAGTGGGGCAACTTTGAGCCTTGTCAATCTTGGTGTGATCTTAAATGGATAGTGTCACCTGGACAGGACCTGTCTCCTAACTGCTAGAGCCAAAACATAGCAAGCCAGAGAAAGGAGAGTCAAGACAGAAACAGAAGTTTAATTAATATCAGAGTGATAAAAATGATGCCTGGGGCATCTAGATGGCACAATGAATAGAATACCAGCCCTGGAGTCAGGAGGACCTGAGTTCAACTCTAAATGTGTGACCTTAGGCAAGTCACTTAACCTCATTGCCTTGCAAATCCCCCCCCCCCATAAGAAAAAAGAAAAATAATGCCTGCAGATGGAAGTCCCAGTCCTAAAAAGGAGGACTTGCTGCTGCTGAGGCTAGGATCACTTATATAAGTGAAAGGTTCCAAAACACAATTACTCTTAGGTCTTGAGAGTTCTCATGATTTGGCATTTCTTGGGATAATATAAGTGTTCTTCAATCTGGGGAGAATGTCAATGTCTCAAGACTAAGGGGTCATGATTACTCTGTGGGATACAGAACCAAGGTTCTATGATGGGAAACTGGAGAATAGTACAAGGAATAGGGATTGTGAATATGTGATGGCTGGTCCCAGGAAATAGGGGGAGATAAATCAGTGAATACTTGGTACTGATCAGAAGGTGAGATCATTACAGAGTAATTATTGTGGCAAATTCAGGTCGACTTGCTGGGCCTTAGCTCTGGGAAACAAGGCATCTCCAAATATTTGACATTTGACACTTTAGCAGAACCTGCTACAGATTGTGTTCCACTGGGAAAGTGTTCAAGTATTAAAAGCAGGGTGTTCAGTCAAAGAAGCAGGGGAAGACATTGATTTTGAGACCTTGCCAATATGTGAATTTTATTTTGCTGGGCCTCAAATATGTATGTTGAGGCTTTTATTAACTCCAGTTTATCCTGTTTATACTTTATTTGAACATAATTTACATGTAGTCTTCTCCATTAGACTCCTTAAAGGCACAGATCATTTTTTTTTTTTAATCTTAATGCTTGTCTTGGTACTAGATGCTTAAAAAAAGATGCTAGCTGGGTCAACTGGGTGGCACGGTGTATAGAGAGCACCGGCCCTGGTGTCAGGAGGATTTGAATTCAAATCAAACCTCAGACGCTTAGTAATTACCTAGCTGTGTGACTTTGGGCAAGCCACTTGACCCTACTGCCTAGCCAAAAAAAACCCAAATGCTTGTTGACTTAACAAATTTGCTCAATGAGAGGGTCGAAATAAAACATTTTATTTTTAAATAAGAGGCTGAGCAGAGAAGGACTTCAGGGGATGAGGCATGAGTAACAGGGGGGCGGAGTGGGGAAGGGGGGTGCAGAGAAGGAAATAATTATTACAAATATCGTATCAATGAACACACTAATCACACAACAGTGATTAGAGTTCAGGGAAAGAGAGATGGCGGCGGCCTGAAAGCCTTCAGCAAAGGTTCTTGGAAGTGGGAGCTGAAGTTGAACTTGAACCAGGGCTTTGATGGCTGCAGTGAAAGCTAGGCGGGACCAGCCGCAACTCCCCGCCCCCGCGCACGAGGCCCCGCCCACGGCCGCCCGCAGCTCTTAGTGACCCGGAGGCGCCGCCCTCTCTATCCCCCGAGGCGCGGAGGGGAGCGAGGGCTCGGAGCCCAATCACGAGCCTCCTCCTCCGGCGGCCCGCCCCGCCCCCTTTAAACTTGAAAGCCCCGCCTGCGGGCTTCCTCCCGAGGGGGCGAGCGAAGCGGCCCTGGCCAATGGGGAGGCCGCGAGGGCGGGGCCGGGGCCGCGGGGCGGGGCCGGGGCCGCGGCCGTGCGCCGAGCCTTTCTGTCCCGCCGCGGCCGCCGTCCGGCTCCTCACGCGGTGGTTGGCTTGTTTCTAGGGGCGGAGCGCACGGGAAATTTAAACTCGGAGCCGCGGCCGCGGGCGCGGGGGACGGCGGAGGTAGGAGGCGAGCGCGGGGAGCCCGAGGCCGGATGGGCGCCTCGAGACCGGGAGGGGAGAGGGAAGGGCCCCGAGCCGCAGGAGCCGGAGGCCGGCCAGCGCCAGGTGCGGGGTCCGGCGGCTTCGGGGAGAGCGCCGAGGAGCGCGGGCCGGGGCGGGCCTGGCGGGCGGGCGCGGGGGAGCCGGGCCGAGCCGCCGCCTTCCTCTCCTGCCCAGGTGCGGTGCCCTGGAAGCCGATGCCAGCCTCGAGGCTGCAGCCCCCGCGCCCCCGCCCAGGTAGGTGCCCAGGCCTGGCCTCCTCCCCGCCGGGGCCCGGAGCCCTTTCAGTCGCCTTGGACTCCGCCTGGCCATTTGGAGTTTCCCCGGCAAAGATCGCAGCAGTGGGCCTGCCATTGCCTTCCCTAGCCCAGCTTACAGGTGAGGAAACTGAGTCACGGGCTTCAGGGCCTTGCCTAGACTCTCGCAGTCGTCTCTGAGGCTGGATTTGAACTCCGGTCTTAAACTGATCGAGTCAAGCCCGTCTATTCACCGAGCCGCCTCAGGAAGGGGTTTATTTTGACCACTCTGGAGCAAAAGGAGACCCGGCCCTGGGCTTGAAAGTGAGACTTGGCTTCTTGCCATCCTTGTAAGCCTGCCTGCCCTAATCTTAGAGAACTCGCTTAGGGCCTCAGCTGCTGCGTCTGTAAAATGGGAGGATTAAGTCGGACGTCCTGGAGGACCCCTTCTTTCCACTTCTCCCAGGTTACTTGTATGCCTTGTTGCACCCTTAGCACCGTATGTTTCTTGACAATAAGAGACCGTTGCTTTTTTGGTCTGAGGCAAACGGTGAAGATGAGGATAGTAAGAAATGAGGAAGTAGTGGAATGTTCAGAAATAAAAGCTAATCTTAACTTTAACTCGGGTTCCTACTTTACCGGCCTATCCTCATCTATTAAGTACTTATTGTATGCTAGGCACTTGAGATACAAAGACAAAAGTGAAATGAGCCCTTGCCTTGAGGAACTTGCACTAAGTGAGGGGGAGAGATGGCATATGTTAAAATATAGATGCAAAATAGATATGAGATGGGGGTGGGGGAGTAGAATGAGGAAAGACTTCACATAGAAGATGTTTGTACTGAACCTTAAAGAAAATTGGAGACTTCTCAGAGGCATCTCAGGCGTGGGGGACAGTCAGGGCAAAGACATGGAGATGGGACATGGAATTCTGTGGATGAAGAACATTATAGATGGTCACTGCAAGTGGACGAGTAATATGTAATAAGGCCAGAAAAGTAGTTTGGGGCCAGGTTGTAAAAGGGCTTTAATTGCCAAACAAAAATTTATATTTTGATTCAGGAGGTAATAGGAGCTGCTAGAATTTATAGAGTAGGAGGGAGGGATTGTGAAAAATCAATGACATATAAACAAATGGAATTGTAACTTTAAATATTCAAGGCATCCAAGAAACTCATAAAGATCAGAGAAATGTAATTGTCAGCATTTTATCAAAAAGAAAACCAGCAGAAGGATGCATGAGCCAAGAATCTTGTCTGTGCAAACACTTCAGTGCCCAAAAATGTTTTACTTATTATTTCTTTTTACTAATTTTTCTCCTAGAGGCTCAAGTGCTCAGTTTGTTAGGAAAAAACCATAAAGGACCCACTGGTGACATGAGACAACCACTTTCTGGAAAGTCCTTCTACTTGGATCTTCCTGCTGGCAAGAATCTCCAGTTTCTGATGAGAGCTATTCAGCAGCTTGGTGGAGTGAGTGACAGATTTATCTTTTGGGAATGGGGGGGGGGGGGGACTTGGGAATGGGGGGGGGGACAGAGTGGTGATCTTGTGCCTTTTGGGGCTAAGAATTAGAGAAGGGAGTAGATTAGTGATTCACATTTGAAGCACTCTTAGGTATCTAATAAGTATTTTGTCTCAAAGAGTCAACAGTAGATTGTCAAAAATTAAATTTAATTAAATAGTATTTGTCTGCCATGTGAAGCCTTTTGGGAAGAGATAAAGAATAGATTTGGGATTTAGGAGAAGTGGATGAATTTTGAAATCATGCTAATAGTAACTTCTCAAAACTCCAAAAGTTTAGGTTAGTTGGATACTTTGAACTTAGCAAATAGTTAAATTGGAGAAAAGATATTAAGCAGAATTTAAAGAAGTCACATGAATAGATGCTGAGGACAGTACTCATGAGGCTCTATGTGGTCTTTGTCTTTAGAGATTGCATAGTGATCTACTGGTGCTTGGCTTAGCAGCAAGTAAACACAGAAGCCTAACTGGACAGAGTACAAAGGTTCCTTACCATCAGAATATTTGAGCAAAGATACCTTGGTATGGGGGATGGAATAAAGAGTTGCTGATCAGAAGTAATCTGATAAATAACATTGATTCTTCTCCCTAACTTCTGGCATTATAATAAAACCAATACTGACATAGAACTTTTAAGGTTTGCAAACCTCTTTCCAAATATTATTTCTTTAGATCCTTGCAACAGCCCTGAGAAGTTTGGGCTGTTATTGGCCCCATTTGGGTGTTCATTCTTATGCAAATTGAGGACAGTTATCTATATTAGTAATAGCCAGAACTTTTCCTTGGTGTGTTTTCTGAATAAAAGTAAGCCATTTGAAAGGGCTGGCTTTCCTTCTAACACCACCTGAAAAAGAACTGGAGGTTCTTCCATTGGAACTTACATATTGCCAAAAATCCTCTTCTTTGTTTTACTAAGCTCCTTTTTAAGAATAGTCTTCTCAGGGGGCAGCTAGGTGGTGCAGTGGATAAAGCACCGGCCCTGGAGTCAGGAGTACCTGAGTTCAAATCTGGTGTCAGACACTTAATAATTACCTAGCTGTGTGGCCTTGGGCAAGCCACTTAACCCCATTGCCTAGCAAAAACCTAAAAAAAAAAAAAAAAAAAAAAAAAAAGAATAGTCTCAGAATTAGAGATTCAGTTCTCATATGGGTCAGCTTACTTCACATTAAAAAAAAAACTTCCAATTTTCAAAAAAAATCCAATAAACATTTATCAAGCATTTTCTGTGCCCCAGACCCTGTGCTGAACACAGCCAGCTCTCTCACAGATAATTTGGAAGCCAGGGGTAAAAGAGAAGAGCCATAGTTGATCCAGTGTAGGATTAATATTTACTACCAGAAGAACAGCTCATCATCCACTGTCTACTGCTATGTCATCAGAAGCATCACCTCTGTACAAAGGGGTTTGTTTATAGTTTGGACTGATGTTCTCTGCCTGAGAGTTTTCTGCAGAGTTGCCCTCAGACTGTTTCAAAGCACTGACATGTCTTCATTTCTGTCTTAATGAGAGACAGAATTACCTTCCAGATCTTAGTACTGACTCTCCATTCTTCAACAGCAGCCTTTTTAAAATTAACTTTCCTCCCTCTGCTTTTAGGTGATTGAGAGCTTTCTAAGCAAGGAAGTAAGCTACATCATAACCAGCCGTAGGGAACCCAAAACAGAGAAGACTGTGTTGGGCCACCAGGGCTTCACCAGCCTTAGGAAAAGGAGGATGGAAATGACTGCTCCAGCTAATCCTAAAGGTGGCCTGAAGCTTGGGCCAAAACCCAAAGATACTGTAAGAATTTTTGAAGCTAGAGATTGAGGATGTAAACTTGCCTTTGTATAGCTTTAGGGGTGGGAAGAGCTGTGCCTGGGATATGGGTAATGGGTGTTGTGGTTATTGTTGTTATTCAGTGCCTCCTGCTTTCATTCGGGCTAGATTTCTCTTTTCTGAATTCAGAGGCTATGAATATCTCGTCACAGCTCAGTGACCCTGTAAATGTGGTAACATATCTTATCATTCCAAAAGTATATTTATCTATACAACTCTTTTACTGACAGACTCCATTCCTCTTTATACCACAAGTGGCAAATATGTTGACTTGGGTGTATATGAAAAGATCCCTGGAGAAGAGCTCACATACAAATACTTTTCCTTCTTCTGGTGGTTCCACCAGCTATAGTGCAAATATCCCAAAAACTCATCTTAATTACTGTCCTAACTTAAGTTTGTGCTAAATAATAAGCACCACAGTAATGATGATGATGATGAAGATAGCTAACATTTGTTTAGGACTTTATGTTGTCAAGATTTTTATAGACATTACCTCATTTGATATTTCCTGGGCATAAATTGGCATAGACCAGGTATGATGTGTACTGCAGATGGGAAGATATTAACAATTTTCTGCAGATTGGCCTCAATGTAGGGAGGCAGGATTATTATAAAGGCAAAAATTCTGAGCCTAGGACTTAAAACTTGTGCAAAGTTTTTTATGGCTTATAGTTGATGAAACAAGTGAGTCTTTAAAAAATGACTCCATTTGTAATTGTCTCGGAGACCTTCTAAGAGGATGAGATCTGACAACCAGAGAGGGACTTGAGGGACAGCTCTGCTTTTGGCTCCAGGGAAATCTGGTCTTCAGTTACACTGGGTTTACATTTCACTCCTTAAGCAGTGACTGCACCCTGAAATAAAGAACATCCTCTTCTAGGGAAGGTGTAGCAAGACTATAGTTTTAAACTATACCTAGTGCTAGGTAAACATCAACTCTGAAATTTCACTTTATCCTTTTTCCTTAGCAGGTTCCCATGAGCAGAGGGAAGGAGTTGTTGCAAAAGGCCATCAGAAATCAGGCAAGCTTGGGAAGGGCAGTAATGTGGGAGGCTTGTTCCTGCCCTGAATTCTTTGGCTTTTCCTGAAAGCTACCATGGGATGGCATGGGCCTGTGGGTTTGACAGATGTTGCCAATTTTTACCTAAAAAGGAGAGTAAATGTGCTTTCCATCTTCATTTAGCAAAATGAGGGAGTCGTGTGAAGTGGAGTAGAGAGAAAGCTGTCTCTGTGGTTAGAAAACCTGAGTTCAAATCTTACTTCTGACACTTTTTTAACCTCTGTGACATTAGAAAAGTCACTGATCTCCCCCTGGCCTTAGTGTCCTCATCTGCAAAATGAGAGGTAGATACCTCATCCCTTTTAGCTCTAAATCTATGATCCCATGATATATTGTGTGAGCTGCTAGATTTTGAAAGGCATTGGGTGGAGAAAAATCATTGTCAGATTCAGTTATCCACAGATTATTTCTGAGACACTTTCCGTCTGTTATCTCACTCTGTCTACTGTTAACCCCACAGAATAAAGAGGCTTCAAAAGATAAAGACTGGGGGAAGCTAGGTGGCGTAGTGGATAAAGCACTGGCCCTGGAGTCAGGAGTACCTGGGTTCAAATCTGGTCTCAGACACTCAGACACACCTAGCTGTGTGGCCTTGAGCAAGCCACTTAACCCCGTTTGCCTTGCAAAAAACCTAAGGGGAAAAAAGATAGAAGACTGAAATGTCACTCAGACTTCTAGGTGTATGTTCTAATTGGTTTGGTGATATCCGGGGAAGCAGCTTGCATGAACTTATCAGTTGCATGAACTTAAGTAAATCGCCTCTCCTTGTAGATCTCATTTCCTTCATTGTTTCACATGCCTCTGGGTTATGGAAGAAAAATTTTTATTTTTAAGTATGTCACCATTTGTTGTCCTCATGATTGTATGATGGAGGTCTGGAAAACCCTATTGTCCTGATTCTTGTGCCTGGGGATACCTTGAGTGTCTAATTCTTGTTTCCTCTTTTCAGGGTAGCACCAGTAGCAGCCCTGGTAGTAGTAGCAGCCTTCTGACCAATGCCCGATCCTGGGGAGTGCAGATCCTCCATGTTGATGGTACCTTCTAGCCCTCTTCCTTTTTTTTTTGTGATCAGCATGGGATGGGAATTAATGAATTTGAGGGAAGAAGTGAATTTCTATGGGGCAGATCACAAATGGTTTGGTCATGAGAAGTTGGGACATAAATTATTTTAAAATTTTATTTACTAATTTTTTAAGTTACATCAATGCCTTTAAAAAAATACCTACCATACTTATTTTTAGTACATCCCCTCTTGTAACAAGGCAATGCAGTTAAGAAAAACCAACTCTCATGGCAACTATATATACCCATCATTCTGCAATGATAGACCTACATACCCTTGCTGTGAAAATGGATCTGTTTCAGGTTCGGGCCTAGGGAACCTAGACTGGTCATTGCATTGAATCTGAGACCTTTTAATGTTTTTTATCTGCATTTTTATAGTCATTGTGTATATTGTTCTGTTGGTTCTTTTTTATACTGCTTCAGTTTATACAAGTCTTGCCTTGTTTCAGGGGTTTGTTTTTCTTGTTGTTTCTGTAGAGAAGGAGAGAATGTGGATTTAAAAATAAAATGACATTGAATTTTTTTTTAAAAAAGCAAGAAAAAAGTAATACTGGTACAGTGCTGGAGAGAAGCAAATATCCTGTTTTTTACATTCATTCAGCCAGTCTATAAGTATTTATTAAGCTGTTTCCTGGGCACTGTGCTAGATACTGTGGGTAATGAGGCAAATATGAAATAGTCCCTGCCCTCCAGGAGCTTACAGGAAGGACACGAGTCCCAAAATCAAGTCTCTTTCTGCTTCTCAGAATTCCTCATTTTCTTATGTCTTAATTCATGAATTCTCATAGTATAGTAATATTCTATTACATTCACATTCCCCAGTCAATGAGCACCTGCTTATTTTTAGGTTTTACTGCTGAAAATAATCTCAATAAGGATATTTTCAGGTATATAGGACTTTCTTTCAGTTTTTGACCCCTTTGAGGTATTTTTACAGTAGGAGAATGATCTAGTCAAAGGATATGAATAATTTAGTTGTGTTTCTCCCATAATTTCAAAGTGTTTCTCAGAACAGTTGGATCACTCGATAGCATCACCCATAGTTTATTAGTGTCCCTGTCTTCACAAAGTCCTTCCAGCATAGTCTATTTCTGGATTTTATCATCTCTGTCAGTTTACAGAGTATAAGATGAACCCTCAGAATTGTTTTAATTTGCATTTTTCTTATTGTTGGTATTTTGGAGCATTTTTTCTTTAGAAAGTTGTTCATATCCACTACCAATTTTTGTCGAATGATTTTTCATGTATATGTATCAATTTCCTTTATATTTTACATATTTGACTTTTATCAGAAATAACTGATACACAAAGGTGGGTTTTTTGTTTTATTTTGTGAAGATATCACAGGAGTTATTGCATCCCCAAATATTTTATCGGGTATTTGAAATGGTCATAGAATGAATATATATGACTTTACTCCTGCAATTATAGGTCTAAGTCTGGAAATGCCAGTTTTAGTCATGAAGAACTGGTTTCAAAACCTGCCTCAGATACTTAGTGTCTGTGACTCTGCACAAGTCATAACTATGCCTTCCACTTTTTCCTTCTATAAAATGGAGAGAAAAATACCTCATATGATTGTTTTAACAATTATAAGAGGTGATATATACATATATATTCACATACCTATGTATGATTGTATGTATATATTTGTATGTAGTGTTTTGTAAACCCAGCACTTAAAGTAAAATTTCTTCTCATCCTAAATTTTAAATTTACCCTCACAAGCACTGTGTGCCTATCAGTTCTGAGTATCCTTGATCTAGAGGGGCTTGGAATCGCTGAAAATTAAAATTTTCCCAAATTCTTTGCATTTTTTTGTTTCTGATGGATTAAGTCCTGGAATGGTTAGTCCCCTGTCCTCTGAAAAGATCCCTGTGCCCTTGAAGTTATTCCTCTGGCTCAACCATCTGGGGCCGTTATTCATTCACATTTGTGAGAAGATCTTGATTTATACTAAGCCAAGTGTTTTTTTTTTTCTTTCAGTCTGGGGAACAAAGGATTCTCAGGAGCACCAGCCCACCCTTAGGCCATTTTCTCTTATTTTCTTTCAGAAGTTGTAAGAGCTCTAGGTAGCCAGAAGGTGGCAGACAAAGCCATTAGAGTCCGTGAAGCAGGATTTGGGGAATAATTAATTCCTTGGGATTCCAGGACAGGTTATACTAGAGAAATGAGGACCAGGACTCTTTGGCCCACAATCCCTCTTTTTTTTCCCTCCCAATAGAAATGTTGATGCATGTACAGCAGCTGTGCCTTGGCATTTTGCATATGACTGAGCAAGAACAGAAGAAGCCAAAGGTGGGTTTGAAAGGGTTGGGGAGTCTTAGTAGGTCAGTGGTTTCTGAACTTTCAAGTCTGTTAATCATTTGGGTAATTCAGTAGACCATCCAAATGATTTATTCTCACTTGTTAGGCCTTCTCCCTCAAAATGCCTTTGGATTGATCCCAGCTCTAATGTATATTACCTGTATGAACTTTGGTAAATCATTTAACCTTTAGACTTCAATTCTCTTTTTTGAAAAAGTTCAGGGGGTAGGATGAAATTACTTCCAAGGTCCCTTCCAGCTCTAAATCTATGTTCCTTCAACTTTACTCCTCGCTATCTGACATAGAATAAACCTTATTCCTTTTCTTTTCTCCTTATGCTCTCTGGGAAATTCATATAGATACCAGAAAATCCTATCCTGCCATTTTGTACCAACCCATGGGGAACCTGAAGGGTCCCCTTGAGCCACCAGTGATCTGCACACCACATCTGGAGAACTACTGCTCTTAGTGAAAATCTTGAACATAAATTTCCTTGGAGTCAAGAGAATAGTTAAAGAGATCAGTGCTTGGGGTTACCATAGACTAGAGAGGAAATTTAGAAAATGTTTCACTTTTTATAAACTTTTTTTTGAATTAGGATTATATACACAGTACTAAAAGATTCCCTATTGATTTAATCCCCTTCTTCCACCCTCCTCTTGAAGAAGCAGCATTGAGACAAGGGGCTATACACCAGACTAGACAGCTGTCCTCTCGATGTCCTTCAAGGCTATTCTAGCCACAAACTAGTTCAGCCAGCTTGGAAGGTTCCCATGAGCAAAGGGAAAAAGTTCTTGGATTTTACCAGTTCCTCCTAAAAGGGAAATATGGGAGAGAGGTAGCATGGATCACACAGTATGTCATTCCCTCTTACTTTTAACCTATCCTTTCTTCCCATTTAGAAAGTGTGTGCAGCAGTGGAATCAAGAGCTCCTAAAGGTCAGTGTGGAAACTTTTCATCATCTAATTGAAATTCCTCCATCTCTGCACACCTCTGACTCCCTGTGTGGTGACATCTGTCCTATACTATTTGTGGCAGAAAACAAGTCCAATCTATATCCATTCCTGACTCAAAAACACATTAATTCCCAGTGCTTTGTCAGCATAAAGATCTGGTGCCCTAATTTGTGGGTGGAGATGGCCTGCATCCTTTAATTCCACCTGAGGGACTGCTTCTAAGGAGGATGTTTTCAGGGGCCAGGGTTCTCAGGGCTCCTCTCTGAGTGCAGGTTTAGAACCAGAGTTGTATGCACAGTTGTCTATATGTTCAGATTCTCTGGCCGTGTTTAGCCGTGGAGTGAATTTGGATTTGAAACATGCTTTTTCCCTCTTCAATTCTGTAACATTTTAGGGTGGGCAGTTTGACAGCTGCTTTCCATTTTTAGAAATGCCAAACTCCTTGAAACTTGACAAACAGGCAGATTGACAGGATTTTTCTTCATCATCTTATTTTGGACAAAGAGAGTTTCTTTTGGAGATGCTCTTTAAGTGGCATTTACACATCCAAAAGCAGGAGCAAAGAAAAGTCACTTGGTACTAGTGTTTGAAATGCAAGGAAATCTTTGAGGGATTGATTTTAATCATTGTGTCTAAGTTAATTAGAAAAGAGAAGGAATCACCCAAAATATGATTAATGAAAGCTGCTGTCCTGAGACGAAAGAGCACTTTACTTTGATATTGTCAAGATCCTAAATTTGGATTGGAATGCCTAGTGATACTAGCCTTATTTTGAAATCCAGGGACTTTCTGGTTGCTTTTCAGATCCCTTTTTAGCTGATACTCTACCCCCTCATTCCTAGCCATCACTTGTTTACCCATACTATCTAAAACTCTTCTGTCACCAATTCAAGCCCTCTCTGATCTCCAAATTAGATCTCACCTTTCCAACACCCCTACCTCCCAAAAAGGAATGAGATTAGAGGGTAGCATCACCATCCAGGATTAGGCATTTGTTTAGGAAACTACTCCTTCCTGTCTTCCCTCTACTGGTATATGTGTCCCTGAATTGAGTAAAGACTGATTAGCCCCCCAAGTTTCTATAGGTGGACTGCATCAGGAGTAGCCTTATGTTTAGATTTCCCATCTTATTTACCCAGTAGACTTCTTTGGCTTTATAAACATCTTAAAGTAATAGTAGGTGAATTTTTTTACTTGGTGATTTCTAAACCCAAATTTAAAAATTTTTTAGGTGGTTTCATCAGCCATATTTTTGTTTTGAGACTTCACTTCCCATTATATAGCCTGGATTTCTTGACCCTGGCCTCTAAATATGACTGCTACTCCAGCTCTCTTTATGGTCTTATCTTTTGGGAGATTTTTAGTTGATGTCAGTCTTTGGGGAAGATCTAACTAACACTCATAACTCAGACAAAGTTATATGTGTGACTCTTTAACATAATTTGTAATGATAGTAGGTAGGGTGGGGTTTCTCCTACTTAACCTGGGTGTTTGTATCACAACTCATGTTAGCAGTCTGTTTTATTTATTGGTTTCCTGAATATGTTCTTAGAGTGTTTCCTATTCCATTACATATCACTAGTTC
This sequence comes from Macrotis lagotis, assembly GCF_037893015.1. Taxonomy (NCBI): domain Eukaryota; kingdom Metazoa; phylum Chordata; class Mammalia; order Peramelemorphia; family Peramelidae; genus Macrotis; species Macrotis lagotis. Next base: position 196,260,814 of record NC_133659.1, read on the forward strand.
TCTCTCTGGAAACCACAGAACTGTTAATATTATCCAAGTGAAGGAGGGAAGAAAAGAAAAGTAGAAAACTTATTCCTTGCCAAATGGAAAGACCCATCGCAATCTGTCTTATTTTTCTAACTCATGAGAGCCTTTCAGACTTTGGCAAAATTTCCCTTTCTCTCCCTGTACATCCTGTTTATAAAGAAAACCCCCTCCAAGTCTGATCTGAGGACAAATGGCTGAATTTATGTGTTGTTTTCTTTCAGTGGCAAGACTAAAAGTTCCATTCTTAAAGATTGAAGACATCAGCAGGTAAATCAGAAGCACTCCTATTGAATTCCCCTAATGCCTCCCTTTGAGACTCTGACCAAGGAAATGACTTGTCCAAGGTTGCACTGTAAAGGCCGACCTGGATTTCCTGAGACCCAGTGTATGTGTCTATTCCTCCTACTCAGAGAAAAACTTTTCCCCCACATGTGAATGTCAGAAACTAGTATGAGAACAATATTGATCTGATCTTTATCTCAGGTGATATTGTTCAACAAATGATGATACTCCCCTACCTTTAGTTGACTCCTGATGACTCAGGAGGTTGATTATTTAATGTGTGTATTACTGAGATTTCCAACTTTAAATATTTAATTTTTACTAATTCTTCTTATTTCTTTTAGGATTTATTCATACTTTTCTTCTTTTCCTGAGGGTATATGTGGACATTGAACATAGCTAACATTCATGGTCTAAAAGTTTTAAGAGTTTGGTATGGGAGGAGATTCATTCACTTAGCTTAAGTGAATTTTTGGCTTCTATTGTTTCTCTTTCTACTTAAGAATATTTGTACTTATTGTTGAGAGATGGTTGTTTTTTGTAGGGTTTTTTGGATATTTATAGGCATTTTTTTAAGGTTTTTGCAAGGCAAATGGGGTTAAGTGGCTTACCCAAGGCCACACAGCTAGGTAATTATTAAGTGTCTGAGACTGGATTTGAACCCAGGTACTCCTGACTCCAGGGCCGGTGCTTTATCCACTGCGCCACTGTCCCTGTTTATAAGCATTTTTCAAAGAACTTTTGTCTCATCTCATTTAATTCTTACAATGAATGCTTCTGTGACTTAAGTTTAAGTAATTTGCCTACAGCCATACAACTAGCTAATCAAAGTGCCAAGACTAGAATCTGATTCCCAACCCTTTCTGTCATTATATTTGTCTCTTCTTACAAGGGCTAATGAGGCAAGGCTAACCCTTTGTTAGACCAATGTGATTACCTACAAAGATGAATTTCTGCTCCCTGAAGCACAGGGATTCCTTGGCATACTATCAACTGAAAGTAACTAAGAGGGACATAGCACACCTCCCAAAGAAAGATGTCTTTTCTACCCTTGTCAGTAGTCAGGGAAGAGGTTTAATGTCACCCAGGGGATTTCGGGCAGTAGGGGCAGAAAATCCTGTGAATGGAAGGAGTATGTGTCTGTGCTGAAAATATGTAAGTAATCAGCTCTGAAGTATTTACACTAATGCTTAAGATCAAAGCCAGGAATAAATCCAAAATAGCACATTCAGAGAAAAAAATCTTAATTATTAACAGTACTCAAGTGCAAAGAGCACTGATCTCAGTCAGAAAAAACCAAGGCGCCAGCCCTACCTAGATTACTTCTTAGCATCATGATTGTGGTTGAATGAATCCCTTCATCTCCATTTCTTTATGAGTCATAGGATGAGAATCATTTCTGTCATGTTTTCCTTCACAGAGTGATTGAGAGGGTCATATAAAAAGGTTGACATGCAAATACCCTGTAATCTAAGAGAGTTCAGTGTATGTACAATATTAATATTCTTGAAACTTTTCTTATAGCCCTGAATCTACAGAGATAGTGCTATATTGAATCTGTATCATGAGTAATCCTAGGACTACTCAGTTCCCTTGGAAGGCAACTCAGAAGGCATTTTACAGATAATGACATTGAGACCAAGGAGGTTTGGTGACTAGTCCAAGGTCACTCAGATGAACTGGAGAACCACTATGACTTTGTACTCTTGCAGAAATATTTTCTCTTTGGCTTTTATCTGAATCACTTTGTAAACAAAAAGCACCTGATTATGTCCACTTTGTATTGTAATGAAAAGGAGAGCTGATCTGTACAGAGACCTTTTGTGTTTCTTTAGTTCCTTTCAGTTGAGTAAATCCTGAAATCCTTTTAGCCTTCTGTGTCTCCAGTAAGCATCCAGACTGATGCTCAGATGCAAACACTAACAGAAAGAAAGCCTACTCTTAAAGATAGAAAAGAATGAGATTGGTGAATGAATGGCACATTTTGCCTCTTCTTGGACTCAAAGAACTTTTCTATTTAAGGCTGTGTTCAATGACATAGTTTCAAGTCTTATCTTAGAGTCTGGAATTTCTAAAAATCAACTTTTTACTTGCTTTTTTATTTGAATTTGCATGTTCAGAATGAGAACTTAATTCTCTGAGATATTGAGTGTCTTTAGACATGATGCTAAAATCACACTGTGAAGATCTCATTGTCAAGTCTTTGTTACCCCACTCCCTCTCATTGAAATTTCCTGTTCAAACTTTTCTATTGATCCTTGCACAATACTGGAAATAGATTGTATCTTCTTGGAAGGTGAAAGTGCTAAAAACATAATCTTAGAACTTCTCTTTCTTTGTAACCTTGTTGGGAAGGATAGATAGGTGACTCAGTGGATAGAGCACTGGCCTTGGAGTCAGGAGGACAGAAATTTGAATTCAGCCTCAGATAATTACTAGCTGTGTGACCTTGGGCAAGTCACTTAACCTTGATGGCTTCACATTCAGGCCATCTCCACTCATCCTGATTCTTATCTGACCACTGGACCCAGATGACTGTGGAAGAGAAAATGAGGCACAGCACCCTTTCACTTATATCCAGTTCATGTGCTTGTCATGGCATCATCTCTCCAATGTCATGGTCTTCTTTGAAAATGAAGGTCAAGCATTATTATAACCTTGTTGGGAGAAGTGAGGAGGACTCACCCTTCTGAAAAAAAATCATCTGTTTTCTGCTGGGTCTTTGGTCATCTTCTCGCTTTATACTTTTTTCTTGTGATGACTTTGTCCATTCCCAGGGTTTCAGTGATCTCTTCTATATTAATGATTTGAAAAATTTATGGACTTGGGTCTCACACTTGACATTCTTTCAATATCTCACATGTCCAATCAAACTTATCTTCTTCCCAAATCTCATCTGGCCTCATTTCTCTATTTCTGTTGAAGGCAGTTTTCTAATCTCTTAGGTTCAAACTTAAGTCAGCTTTGACTCTTTCCTTCCTTTTATCTTTCTTCTCTCTACTCCCATTGCTACCATCACTATTACCATCCTAATTTAGGCTCTTGTCTAAACCAGTATAATAAGTCCAACTAGACTTCCAGCTTTTAACAGCTACCTTTTCAAATCCATCCTCAACACTGCTGCCAAAGCAATGTTGCTAATGCTTTGTCAGGCCTTGTTCAGAGACTTCAAGCAGCCCCCACTGCCTACAAGATATGGAACACAATTTCCTAAGTTTGGCATTAAGGAGGGCACAGTTTGGCTTCAAGTGACTTTCCAGCTTGATTCTATGCCCCCCTTTATTTTCTTCCATGCCAATCAGATGCAAGGGCATTCGGTACCTTGGTTCTCCTTCTTGCTTCTTATTTCTATGTGTCCTGGATTCTGTGCTGCTGAGGACAGACCTTTTCCCATCCTGGCCATCTTCTCCCCAAAAGGCTTCCTGAGTCCCTCCTGTACTAGAAAGCAATGATCTTTGCTTTCATAAGCCTCTTGTCGGGGCAGGAGTCAGGAGTCCCTGGGTTCAAATCTGGCCTCAGACACTTAATAATTACCTAGCTGTGTGGCCTTGGGCAAGCCACTTAACCCCATTTGCCTTGCCAAAAAAGAAAAACATAAGCCTCTTGTCTCTTTTATCTCTTTTGTGTCATGCCTTTACTTTATTACATTCTAGTTTGTATTATGTACTTTTTCTTCCCTCATCTATGATCTGTTCCTTTGAGAGCAGAGACTATCCCAGATAGAAGTATAGTGAACTTGCATCAAATTGGCACCTAATCAATACTGAACCCTCTTTAACTTGAATAAATGAAGATTCTGTTCAAATTGATCAGATATGAGTGATGCATTCAGGGGACCTATGTCTGATTCTTCATTTTTGGTGACCTTGGACAAGCACCTTCACTTATGTGTTTCCCCTTGTCTTTTCCAGTTCTGAATTCTTTAACCCTCTGATCCATGTCTTTGGGTTGGTAATAATACAGCTGACATTTATCCAGAACTGACTTTGTCCTGGATTTACAATCATTTCATTTGATCCTCACAACCACCCTGGAAGGCAGAGGCTACGATTACCCCTATTAACTCCCAGGTCCAGTGCTTTATCCTCTGCACCACCCAGCTTCCTCCAGCAACTTACTGAAAGACTCAAAAGTAATAATGAAAGGGGCGGCTAGGTGGCGTAGTGGATTAAAGCACCGGCCCTGGAATCAGGAATACCTGGGTTCAAATCTGGTCTCAGCTGTGTGGCCTGGCCTTGGGCAAGCCACTTAACCCCCTTTGCCTTGCAAAAAACCTAAAAAAAAAATTTAAAAAACCCAAAAAAGTACTAATGAATGTAAAGTATTTTGAAAAGTATTTAAATGTAATCATGTAGAAATTATTGATATTATTTTTGCTTTGAAATTAAAAAAAATTAAATTAAAATTTGAGTATGCAATTTAAGATTGTTCCAGTGGACCTGGAATGTGAATTGGTCTAACTTCCTTTCCTTGGCCTCCTCCAATTACAGGCAAACTTTGAAGTTTTATGAGTTTGATGTATTTTTGTTTTTCAGGAAATTCCAACCTTTCTACCATCAGTTCAAATGCTTTCCTGAGCTCAGCTTCCTGGGACCTCAAAACACCAGTCCATTTGAAACTGTGAGGACCTCCTTCCACAAACACAAAGCCAAGTAGGTTTTTCTGGCCTACTGCCTGGGTACTTGAACATGGAGGGGTGGACTGGTTTATAAAGATTTATTTTGGAGTTAACATCTATGCAGTTAGCAGGAAACGTAGACTAGCAAGGTGACATAACTTCCCTCACTTTGTGACATGAGATTAGTTTGTAGTCACTTTGGTCCTTAGCACCCTTAGTCCCAGCAATCCCTGGAAGTGCTCCCTACTGACTGACCTAAGTGATGCGCCAGGAGAGGAAAGATGAGGTGCATGTCTGCAGCCAAGGTAGGCAGCCCTGAAGGAGAAAGGAGAAATTCCTTCTAGACAAGAGCAGCTCCACAGCAGTTGTGGTCATCCACAACTGAGAGGATGGGGACTGAGACCTAGACCAAGGTGAGTGTTAGTCAGAAGAGATGGTGGGCAGGAGATTTCCAGCGGAAAACTGACACGATTTGATAAATAAATATAGGAGCCAGAAGAAGATATCAAAATTCATTTCAGAGCCTTGAGAGCCAGTGTGCATAAAGCATTCTCAAACTATGTTTGCTTATGGTGCAGTATTCATTGCCACAAAGGATAGTAGCACAGTGGACTTTTAAGTTAGTAACATAGTGTGAGAGTCAGGAGACTCAGCATTTGAAGTTTCCCATGACCAAAAGTAGCTGTTTTTGTCAAGTTCTGCTTGAGTTCAAGGTCTAGTACAGTTTGAGGTTAGTGTGCACCTGCCATAAGCAAGTTTTTTTTTTCTGAATATTTATCATAGTATATGGTGGATAAATAAAATTTATATTAAAATAACATTTATTTTATCTACAGTAACATCACATCAAAAATGTCACTGTTTTACAAAGGTCAGAAAGGCCAGCTGTTGCACACACCCCTAGATAGTGAGCTGACTTAGGGATTAGGAATACCTGGGTTCAGATTTGATTTCTGACATAGACTAATCAAACTTTATACAAGTTAGTTCCTAAATGCCCAAACCAGTCTCTAAGATTATATCATGCAGAACAGTTGTAGAGAAAGAAATTTCAGCTCTAAGAGAAAGAGAAGGAGAAGAAGGTCAGGGGCAAGAAAGGAGAGAGACTGTTTCAGTTACATTGGTCTGAGCTTCTTATGAGACATGGAGGAGCAAGGATGGAGCCTGGAGTCTGACTGAAATGGGGTGGGCTGGTGATATGAATGAGAAGCCGTCAATGTAGTCTTCACTCCCTGCCCTCCCAGAAAGAGGGAACCAGAGAAACAATGAGCTCCTGACTCTGCTATTTGGTACTTCGGTCATCTTAGGCAAGTGCTTCATCTCACTGACCTTGATTTTTCTTCTATATAAAATAAAGGCTTTGAATGAGATGATCCCTAAGGTCTTTTCTATCAATTAATCTTAGATCTTAAACACTTAGGATAAGGTGAACAAAGCATTAGTCACAGTCTGACTCTAGAAAGATGGGGAAAATGCTGCTGGAGGAGGGGGATAGTGGTTAGGAGGAAGAGCTTGAGATTTTACCTTTTTTGCTTTGTGGTCTTTGTTTCCCTTTGTCCCAAAAGACAAATTGGTTTGGTGGGTGGGCAGAATTTGATTCTTCACAAGTGGTCCTTTTTCTTTTCACAGATGCTTTCTCTGTACCCAGAGGTCAAGGGTTGGGTTGAAGAAGCCCACCCACGTCCACTGTTAGGAAGGAAGAAAGGCAGAGGTCAGAAGAGGAAGAGGTCTGACTCACAAGAGAGGGACCTCCAGAGTAGCTTCTACTTCCTTCTTAACCCCGATTCTTCTCTTAGCTGCCAAAACATAATAGACACAGAGAAGGATATGCTCAGCCTGAAGTAGATCTGTAAATGATAAATAGGGTTTTTACTCTTTATTGTCCTATTCCCAATGTCATCATCTCCCTTTCAGTTCCTGCAACCTCAGGGATAGTTGGATTGTAAATCAAATGGTTAAGGGTCCTCAGTGGTGTCTGGAGATATGAACCCTGGAAGAGACATAAGTGGGTGGCTTGGTCAAGACTCTCTCAAGCCGTCAGAATTTACTTGTTGTATTTCTATCCCTAGAGAGCCTGAAGGTGATGAACTGAGCCCCCAGTCTCCAGCCGGTACGGTGCCCAGGAGGAAGAAGGGGTACTGTGAGTGTTGCCAAGAGGACTTTGAGGAGCTCCATGTGGTAAGGCTGCTTCTGCAGCTGCCTGGGGTTTTACTAAGAGTCCTCCTTCTTGCCCAATAAATGTTACAATGACAACTAGAGGCAACTAGAGGGCCACAAAATCAAAGATCCCTCACCCCCTTTCCCTGCTAAGTCTCAGGCAGAGCCAGCACATCCACATCCTGTGGCTGTGCTCATGCTCCCACCATCAGCGTCTTAACATCTGGCTCTCACCTTCCAGGGAAAGCTCGATAGAGCCCTTGTGTGCAATGTGCAACCACCCTTTCATTCAAAGATCTGCATCTCTGCTTCTCATTTAGCATCTCCAAAGTGACCAGCACAGGTGCTTTGCCAGGGAAGCATCCAATTATACAGCAGTGGACCAGATCACGTCCCAGCTCAGTAATAACTTTGCTGAACTCTCCATTCAGATGCTGCCCCCCAGGTGAGTGAATTTTCCTTCGACTAAGGCACAGCAAAGTCATCTAAACCCACTCACTTGTCACTGACATCCTGCTTTTGATGTTCTCTCCCATTTCAAATGCTTGGGGAAGGATTGAAAAGAAATTGCAGGTTGTTGGAATCTGCCTGGGATGTTTCTCTCTCTCTCCTTCCCCTCCTTCTCTTCCTTTTTTGTGATTGTATCTGTGAACTTTGTGAATTCTCTTCCCTCTTGAGGAAAAGAAGAAACAGATCAGAGAAGGAAAGGGAAATTCTTCTTTTAAAAGGAAACTAAATTGACTCAGTTGAAATGGGAATATCACAGGTGAAGAAGGGGAATCTTGGGGACAAGAGGAAGAGACACCCTCCAGGACTCTGAGAAAACTTTGGTTTCTTCTGTGGAAAGCTGTGGGCAGCTCCTCCCTGACCCAGAGCTGTGGTTTCACCTCCTTCCTAATGCTGCTGCTTCTTCCACTGCCCTCTCCAGCAACCTCACTGTAGGATCCCTTTGTTTAGAACCATTAAACAGGATGCCCTCTCACCTGCTCCACTCTGGCTAGCTCTCACCACAAGGCTACAGAGCCAAGAGAAGGGGTTCTAGAAAACCAAGGCAGGTTTGAACATAGGAAACAGATGCCTCCCTCCCAGCTGTTTCACTGAGATGCATGAGAGGCTGAAGTGAGGGAGCACTGATTTTTTTTAGTTGGGAAAAAATGAGTCCTGCCATGGTAGCACATGCCCCAGTAGAGAAGCAAGCTTAGGTCTCTATTGTTTCTCACTGAGTCATCCTCTCTTCTCCCTCCCTGTGAGTCTATACTTGTGCTGATCAAGGAATTTTTCTTTGTAGGCCATTGGACTCTCCAGCTGTTGGTCTGGAACATCATGGTTCAGGTACTTTACAAGGATCAGCTCCTCCAAGCCAATTTCCAAATCCCAGGACAAATGGAGCACAAGGAAGTACTGAGAAGAAAGGAGATGACCATTTGTCATCTAATGCTCTTGACCTCTTGGCACCAGCCAAACAGACTAGTGATGGGAAAGGAGCCAAAGATTCCAAGAGGTTGGGGCAATTGTGTGAAACCCTTAGGAAGTTCTCAGGGGCACCATCACTTGTTCCCCAACTCACTCTGGCTTGTGCTGCTTCTGTGGAACTCTTGGCTGAACCCCATTGTTGTGACAGGCCAATAACCCCTCCTTTCCTTGGTGAGCAAGACAGGTCAATGACAGGCCATAAGCGGAAACTTCAGTCCCCTAATTGTAGGGCTGAGAAGAAACTTCGGGTGCCTGTTGATGCTCTGCCCTGTCCCAGCATTTCAGATATGCCTGTCTTGTTCCCTCTGGTAGCTGGGAAGGAACAAAGAGACACTTTATCTCCCCCTCCTAAATTGACCAGGAATTTAGACATTTTATTTGCCTCTCCAATTGGTACTACCCACAAGTCTATGTCTTCCCAGCACAGCACCCCTAGTAATCTTCAGAGAGATGCACTATACTCAGCTCTCCCAGGCTTGAAATTAGCCATAACAAAGGGGTCTGAAGGCATGGACCCTTTCTCCCTCCAAGAAGGAGCACAGAGGACCCCAAGGCTGTCTCCCTGTTGGGTCTCTAGCCCTTCCCTTCACCATTCCCAGTCTAGTTACCCACCCTGCCAAGCTGCACCCCTCCCCCTGACAACCTTTAGTTCTGAGAAGAATTTGCAGGGAACTAGTTTCCCATCATCATCAGAGGATGCAGTGTCCCCATCTCCTTGCCCACCATCAGAGAAACAAAATCTAGATGACACCTGGCACCCTGTTCCTTCTGAAGCCCCTGCCTCCCTCCTTCCCACTAAAGTTAGCTCTCTGCTGTTGGTGGAACACTGTTCTTCAGAGTCAGAATGGGACACACAACTCCTCTCAAAGCTAGAGAGGCCACAGGCTTCACGGGACCGCTCCTTGGATGCTGAGGGTCTCCGCCGGGCGCGGATTGTGATTCTAGACAGTGGCTATGAATCTCACCTCTATTCAGTTCTACAGCCCAAACCTGAGCTCAATTGGGAAAGGAAAGAGGAACAGAATCAAGGGAACTGCCGAACAGAGACAGATGGTGCCCCCTTTTTGACCTTTGAGACCTGCCTGGACACTTGGACCAGCTGAGTGAGCTCTTTGAAGCTAGTGGTTATAGAAAGTTGGGCATTTGTGTGAACCTAACCTAATATAATCTTGCTGACCTCCAGAAACTTCATGTCGATGGACTGGGCTGGCTGGGTTCAACTCAGCTCCTGATGCCTCATCTCTTCCACTTTTGATGTTCCTCAGCCATGAATCCACTGTCCATATATGCCTTTATTCATCCTTGACTAGGATGACCCCACCATTCTAAGAAACAAGACTGGCACAGAGAGAGAGAGATTGCACATAAAACAACAGGAGTTAGATTCATCTCAGTTTTCTATTACAGCCAAAGCATTTGCCCCTCTAAAAGGGCTAAGGTTTCTTCTAGATTTAGCCTTCCTTCCCATAAACATTTGGTTCACTTGTGCTTGATCTCCTTCCTCCCTCTATCTCCCTCAGAAACACACAAATCTGAATCAGGAGGGGGTTGGGATGATTGGGACTTGCCAAGCCCATGGAACTTCCTCCCAACACACTTAATTGGCTTCCAGCTCTGACCTTTCCCCTCCTTTCCAGGATGGGGCTGGGTAAGAAGCTGATGTCATCCTCCCCAGCCATTTCCCTAGGCTCAGTAGAGAGCCCACCCCCAATAACTTAGATGTCCTGCTTCTCTGAGATAATTGTCTTTACTCCACTTACTCCCCTATCACTCTCCTCACTCCTCTGAGCTCTTACTCCACTGCTGAACCATTAATCTGTAAATAGAGATGGATTTGATATTGATTCCTTGAATACTCCGGCCCCACACTTTTAATCTGCTGCAGTTCTCATTCTCTGTCTGTGTCTATCTCCTCCTTCCACTCATTCTTTTAATTGGAACTGCCTGAAGCTTGATGCTATTAAATGACTAAGTTTAGGGGAAGGTTGCCATGAAGACCCATGAAGACCTTAGTTATTAACTTGGAAATGAAATAATTGAATGTACAAGCCCCAGTCCCCTGTTAAGCATTCCTAAGTAAACAGAAATTTTAATTTTGTTATAAAGAATATAAATAAATAGATTTAACAAGGTGATGATCAATTGTGTATGTAATTCTTTATGTACACTATCTCATTTGATCTGAACAATTGCTGCAGTGGAAAGAGTGCTGAATTTAACATTGGAGGACCTGGGTTGAAATCCCAAATGGATAACTTTGGGCAAGTCTTGGAATCTCAACTTTCGCATCTGTTAAATTAGAGTTGTACTAGAATGTGGTTCCTTCTAGCTGTGAGACTTCTGGGCCTTAAAATAGGTTCTTTCCATTGAATACTATGGAACCCCTATGCAATTTTGTCCTCACCATTACTGTAGCTTGGCTTTTACAACATATGATATATTCTCAGCCAACCTTTCCATTAAGGCTCCTTTCCCCTCAGTGGGAGATGTCTGCACAGCACACACTGATCCTTTGTAGTGCCACTTCTGGACCATTAGTTCACCAGCATCACTTAGTTCTCATTTGAAGTCCTTAACATTGGACTATGCTAACTACTCCTTTACATCACCATTCTCACTTGTCTTTCTCTAGTACCAATTCCTCCATCTTCTGCTTGGCCTATTGCCATTATCTTCCACTATTTCATTATTAATAACTCAAGCCCAATGTTGTAAATTTCCTTATGCTATCACAGAGACCTGCATTTCTAACTTATGTACCTTATGACACCCCAAATTTCAAACTGGGTGTCCCATTCTCTCTAACCACAATCTTTTATTTGAGATTGTTCCCTTTGATAATGCCAGAAGTAAGGCTCTCTACTAACTCTAGCCAACTAGATCAATACAGACTTTACCAAAACTGTACATTTTGGCTCATCTTTCCTACTTCCTTTCCCTAAATATATAATCATAAATAAAATAATTCCTGATTCAGTCTTTCTCCAGTCATTGATAATACAGAACTAAATTACCTTTGACTTTTGCCTTTCAACCTCTATATCAAATTAGTCTCCAAGCAAACTTGATTCATTCATAATATCTCTCAAGTCTTCCCTTTTCCTTTTTACTTATTCTGTAGTTTGGAGCAACTAGATGGCACAGTGGATAGGGTGTCAGATTTAGAGTCAGGAAGACATCTTCCTGAGTTCAAATCCATTCTCAGATACTAGCTGTATGACCCTGGGCTCTTTGCCTCTGTTTCCTCATTTGTAAAATGAATTGGAGAAGGAAATGGCAAACCACTCCACTATCCCTGCCAAGAAAAATTCAAATGGAGTCTCCAATAGTCAGACATAACTGAAATGACCCAGCAACAAAAAGCCCTTTAGCTTTTCCCTTCATTATTGTATTAGTCTCTTCAACCTGTTCTACACACTGATGCACACAAGATGCCCCTTTTAACGTTATGCAGTATAGTGCTAGCAAATAGACAAAAAAGAAATCAAATGCATAAATGGGCAAATAGAAGATAAAATTATCCCTATTTGTAAACATCATGATGGTTTACTTGGAAAACTCCAGATTCAGCAAAAGAAATTAATTTAGAAAATTGCTTCAAGGGGCAGCTAGGTGGTGCAGTGGATAGAGCACTGGCCCTGGAGTCAGGAGTACCTGGGTTCAAATCCAACCTCAGACACTTAACAATTGCCTAGCTGTGTGGCCTTGGGCAAGCCACTTAACCCCATTTCCTTGAAAAAATCTAAAAAAAAATTGCTTCAGTTAAAGTGACAAAACAAATTCACAAAGATCAATAGAATTTTTATAAGGGATAATAAAATCTAAGATGAAATAATAAAAAGGAATCTCACCTAAAATAATATATGACATCTGGATGCCAATGTACCAAGGTGCATTCAAGATATAAATGCAATTATAAAACACTTTAATTACCACTAATTGGAAGGATATTTGTGTTCATTATATTGCTCGCCAATATAGTAAAAATTCTATTAACCTAAATTAACATATTTAGTGCTATACCACTGAAACCAGTCATAGGATACCTTATAGAGCTAGATAAAATAATAGGAATTCATTTGGAGGAGATAATGTTGACAATCTTTTTCTTTTTTAAAGGTTTTTGCAAGGCAATGGGGTTAAAGTGGCTTGCCCAAGGCCACACAGCTAGCTAATTGTTAAGTGTCTGAGGCTGGATTTGAACTCAGGTACTCCTGACTCCAGGGCCGGTGCTCTATCCACTGCACTACCTAGCCGCCCCTAATGTTGATGATCTTAAGGAAAATAATGGGGATGGGGAAAGGAGAAAAAAAATGAAAGGAGTAGTATTTTCAGATCTCAAAAGGCAGTAATCAAGAAAACTATCTGATAATAATCTAATACATTGTTACTGACCATCATGCCTCTCCTCTGCTCAGAAACTAGTTTTTCCTAATAGCCTCAAAGATAAATTCAAATCTGAATTTTTATTTGTCTCTATTTCTCTGTGTGAATCCCCACCTAATTAGTCTAATACCTAAGCATTCCATCAATTCTCTTCCCACCATTCTCCATGTCCCAAACCAATTGTTACTTTTCCATAAAGTTTAGATCACCACTTCCAATAAATAGGACTAATTATACCCCTTATAAGTCATGGGCATTTTTGCAGCTAGAACTAGAAGACTGTCTAGTGCAAGGGTGTGGACCCTTTTGTCTGCCAAGGGCCATTTGGATATTTATAACATCATTCATGGAATATAGTGATCAAACATTTAATTCACCCCTAAAAAGTTCCCAGATTTATTGAATTTTGAGACCCACCTACAGTTATCTTGACAGCCCCAGACCAATATGGCCTGCTGGTCAGAGGTTCCCTGCTCTAACCCTAGTTGTCCAACCTTCTCTTTTAATTAAAAAGGAAACTAAGTCCCAGAACAGGGAAATTACTACTACTACTACTACTACTACTACTGACACAAATTAGAGGATGATAAAGACCACCTTCAATGAAGACTTGAGCCACCAAGAGAAGTCCTGCTACCCTATTCCTTTATCAAACTAGGATGAGGCATTCCCCCATTCCATGTTCCTCTCAGCCTCTTTTATCATCTGCCTCCTTTACTAATAGAAAAAGGAGATTAATGGCAAAGGTGACTTTCCTGCTATTTTTTCTTATTCTAAGTAGAAGTCTGCCTGCTCTTTGCTCCTCACATCTAGACTCTTTCTCTTTCTATCACTTGACAACTTTTTGAAAGTATCCTTCACTGCCTCTTAGTCCAGATCCTGATGCCAACTTCCTTTCTAAAGGAGTTTGAAACCCGTTGTGTTGCTTCTTTTTTCCATCCCAGTATCTTCAACATTCACATTGTTGGCACCTTCAAACACTCTGATTTCCCATTTCATCAATCTGTTCAACAACACAGCCAAAATTTCTAACCCTAATCCTAAATTCATTTCTAATCCTAACCCTAATCTTGTATGATGTGTGTGTGTGTGTGAAATTCTTTGCTGCAAGATTAACAGGTCAGATAGAGGAGAGATATATGCAGAAATGAAAGTGATATTTAAAAAGACCAATAAAATTTAAATTTTCAATTTTATGTAATCAAAAACCAGCCATTTATCTCCAATAATCTCCTCTATTCTTTATGTGGTTGTCTATAATCGTCAAAGGTATCTTCTTCTCTTCTGATTTGTTTGTGATATGAATAACCTATATCCATGTAGAGCCATGGATACATGAAGCCATATATCTATTTAGAACTTATCTTGGTATATGGTGTAAGAAGTAGATCTAAAAGTAATTTCTGCCAAATAGTTTTCCAGTTCTTGCTTCATGTTACAAATAAGAAAATAGGCATAGAGAAGTGGCTTGACCAAAGCACACTTTGCATTTGAAAGAATCAGGACCTTGGTCTTCTAATTCCCAATCCAGTGCTCTTTCCATTTTACCACAAAGCTTCACTGTAACCCTGGGAGAGTTTCTACACTAAAGATTTGTTTCCTCACGTAAAATGGGAATCATAATACTGTCTTTATAAGACTATTGTGAAGAAAATGTCTTCCACAGCAATTAAATGCTGGGAAGCATTATTTCCCCTCCTCAATTTCTTTCTGCTAATCTATATCCAATTCTCTCTTTGAAACCCAACTTCTGGGGTGGCTAGGTGGCACAGTGGATAAAGCACTGGCCCTGGAGTCAGGAGTACCTGGGTTCAAATCCGGTCTCAGACACTTAATAATTACCTAGCTGTGTGGCCTTGGGCAAGTCACTTAACCCCACTGCCTTGCAAAAAACTTAAAAAAAAAAAAGAAAAAGAAGCTCAACTTCTCCCTAACTTTACTCTTATTCATCTCCCCCAGGCACCAAGGACCTCAGTCCTTTCCTTTAATTATTTATGTTTCTCCTTCATCATTTATTTATTTATTTATTTATTTTGGACAAGGCAAATGGGGTTAAGTGGCTTGCCCAAGGCCACACAGCTAGGTAATTATTAAGTGTCTGAGACCGGATTTGAACCCAGGTACTCCTGACTCCAAGGCCGGTGCTTTATCCACTACGCCACCTAGCCGCCCCTTCCTTCATCATTTATAATATCTTTATAGGGTATAGGAAAATGCAAATTAAAAGTACTCTGAGGTACCACTTCACATCTATCAGATTGACAAGTAGGACAGAGAAGGGAATGGACAGTCCTTTGCTTTAATTATGTTTCTCCTTCAGAATTTATAATATCTTTATATACATTCTTTTCTAGGGTGGGGAGGGGGTTGCAAAGCAGTGGGGTTAAGTGATTTGTCCAAGGTCACACAACTAGGTAATAATTAAGGGTCTGAGGCTGGATTTGAACTCAGGTCCTCCTGACTCCAGGGCCAGTGCTCTATTCACTGAGCCACCTGGCTGCCCCAGATGTAGACCTTCTCAGGTGTACATCTCAGGTCTACATCTAAACTTGCTTTGTCCTCCTGATTTTATCATTTCTGTCTGTGGTACCACTGTTGATAGATGTATTCTTTCAAAGATGATCATTGAATCCATAGGAGGAAATGAGATTGACAAGGGAGGCCAAGAAAAAGGACTTAGCAGGATGAGAGATGAATGTTGTCACTGTTGAAAAGAAAATTTAGAACTGATATGACAGATGGGGGGGTAACATAGCTTGGGAGCCAAGGAAAGAGAGAGAGTGTCCAAGAAAAGAGAATGGGCAAGAATGTCAATAGTTTCAGGTAAGGCAAGGACAATGAGCAACTGGACAAAGTCATTAGATTTAATGGTTGATATTTTTTCTTTTTTTTTCTTTTTTGGTTTTTGCAAGGCAATGGGGTTAAGTGACTTGCCCAAGGCCACATAGGTAATTATTAATTGTCTGAGGTTAGATTTGCACTCAGATCCTCCTGACTCCAGGGCCGGTGCTCTATTCACTGCACCACCTTTATTTTGAGAGAGCATTTCATGATAGTGATGGGGTCAGAGTGATCTCTGGAATCTAAGGAAAACAGAGAATTCCAGGCACTGGGAATAACCAGGGACAATACCTGGAGTTGGGAGATAGAGTGTTTTGTGTGAGTACATTGATTATGTACAGCTGAGTAATATATAAAACTAGAAAAATAGGAGGTTTGGGCAAGGTTATAGAGGACTTTGAATGCCAAACAGTGGGCAATATTTTTTATCCTGGAAGTAATAAGGAACCACTGTGGTTGATTTTATTTTTAAAATATTTTTTCAATTACATATAAAACAATTTTTAATATTTGGATTTTTTAATTTGAAATTTCTCAATTCCTCCTCCCCTTGTTAAAAAGGTAAATAATTTGATATAATTATGCATGTGTAGTCATGCAAAACATATTTCTATATTAGTCATGTAAAAAATAGATCTTAAAAAACAAGAAAAATAAAGTTCTAAAAAGTATGCTTCAATTTGAATTCATACTTCATTAGTTCTTTCTCTTTAGGCAGATAACATCTTTTCATGGATTCTTTGGAATTACCATGCTCAGAATAACTAAGTCATTCACAGTTGATAATTATGCCGTATTATATAACTGTGTACAATGTTCTCCTGGTTCTACTTACTTCACTTTGTATCAGTTCATATAAGTCTCTCCAGGTTTTTATGAAATCATCCTGCTCATCACCTTTGATGGCACAATGGTATTCCATCACAATAACATTCACAACTTGTTCAACCATTCCCCAATTGATGCATCCTCTCAATTTTCAATCCTTTGTCACCACAAAAGAGCTGCTATAAATATTTTTGTTCATATAGATCCTTTACCTTTTTTAAAAAAAAAAAACCTCTTAGAGATAAGACCTACTGGTGGTATTATTACTGGATCAACTGTATGCACAATTTTATAGCCTTTTGTGCATAGTTCCAAATCTCTTTCCAGAATGGTTGGATCAGGGTGGCCAGTTGGTGCAGTGGATAGAGCACTGGCCCTGGAATCAGGAGCACCTGAGTTCAAATCTGGTCTCAGACACTTAATAATTACTTAGCTGTGTGGCCTTGGGTAAGCCACTTAACCCCATTGCCTTGTAAAAACCCTTAAAAAAACCCAGAATGGTTGGATCAACACAACAATTCTCTAGTGTCTCAATTTTCTCATATTCCCTCCAAGTTTTTAATTGTCAGTTCCCTTCTCTGTCCTACTTGCCAATCTGATAGATGTGAAGTGGTACCTCAGAGTAGTTTTAATTTGCATTTCCCTAATCAATAGTGATTTAGAGCATTTTTATATGATTTTACAAGAATGATTTTTTGAACTGAAAACTGCTCATAACCTTGGATCATTTATCAACTGGGGAATGACTTGTATTGACTCTATATATTTGAGAAATGAGGCCTTTATCAAAGAAACTTGTAAAAATTTTTTCACACTTATGATGACTGTATTTATGTCCTTTCTATTTTCCCCCATTGATCCCTCTCTTTCTCTCCTTTCATCATGAACCTCCTCAAAAGTGTTTTGCTTCTGATTACTGCTTTCCCCAATCTGCCCTCCCTTCTATCAGCAACACCCTTATTCCTTTTTTACTTTCCTGCAGGGTAAGATAGAATTCTATACTAAACTAAATGTATATGTTTATTCCTTCTTGAACCAATTCTGATGAGGAAAAATGTATCAATGTTATTTACTCCCTTCCCGCACCTTCCCCTCCTCAGTAAAAGCTCTTGTGCATCTTTTATTATTATTATTATTATTATTATTATTATTATTATTATTATAGTTTTTGCAAGGCAATGGGATTAAGTGACTTGCCCAAGGCCACACAGCTAAGTAATTATTAAGTGTCTGAGGCCAGATCTGAACTCAGGTACTCCTGATTCCAAGACTGGACCACCTAGCTGTCCCTCTTGTGCATCTTTTATCTGAGATAATTTACCCCCATTCTACCTCTCCCTTCCCTCTTCTCCCAGTGTATCCCTCTTTCTCACCTCATCATTTTTTTTTAGATATCATCCCATCATAGTCAACTCACACCTATATCATCAGTCTTGTGTATATTCCTTTCTAACTGTTCTAATAATAATAATTCTTAGGAGTTACAAGTATCATCTTCCCATGTAAGAATGTAAGCAGTTTGATCTCATTGAATCCCTTTTGATTTCTCTTTCCTGTTTACTTTTATTATGCTTTTCTTTTCTTTCTTTCTTTCTTTCTTTCTTTCTTTCTTTCTTTCTTTCTTTCTTTCTTTCTTTCTTTCTTTCTTTCTTTCTTCCTTCCTTCCTTCCTTCCTTCCTTCCTTCCTTCCTTCCTTCCTTCCTTTCTTCCTTTCTTCCTTTCTTTCTCTTTTTAGGTTTTCTTTTGCAAGGCAAATGGGGTTAAGTGGCTTGCCCAAGGCCACACAGCTAGGTAATTATTAAGTGTCTGAGATCAGATTTGAACCCAGGTACTCCTGACTCCAAGTCCAGTGCTTTATCCACTGCGCCACCTAGTTGCCCCTATGCTTTTCTTGAAATAGAAATTTGAAAAGCTAATTTTCTGATCTTTTCATTAGAAATGCTTAAAAGTTTACTGTTTTATTGAATATCTATTTTTCCCCTTGAAGGCTTATATTCTGTTTTGCTGGGAGTGATTCTTGATTATATTCCTAGCTCTTTTGCCCTCTGGAATATTATAGTCTAAGCCCTCTAATCCTTTAATATAGAAGCTTCTAAATCTTGTATTATCCTGACTGTGGTTCCACAATATTTGTATTCTTTATCTCTGAATGCTTGTAATGCTTTCTTCTTGAGCTGAGATCTCTAGAAATTGGTTATAATATTCCTAAGACTTTGTTTTGGAATCCTCTTTCATGAGGGGGAGGGGTGATCATGAAATGGATTCTTTCCAGTTATATTTTACCCTCTGTTTCTACAATATCAGGGAAGTTTTCCTTGACAGTTTCTTTAAAGATGGTTCTAGGCTCTTTTTTTTTTTTTTTTGTGAAGCTATGGGGTTAAGTGACTTGCCTAAGGATACACAGCCAGGTAATTATTAAATATCTGGATTTGAACTCTGGTCTTCCTGACTCCAGGGTCGGTGCTCTATCCACTGAGCCACCTAGCTGCCCCTTAGGCTCTTTTTTTTAAATCATGCCTTTCAGGTAGTCCAATAACTCTTTTTTTTAGGTGCTATTTTGATCTTTATTTTGCAGGTGAGGAAACTGAGGCAGACAGCTTAAGGAACTAGCCCAAGGCTACACAAATAGTATCTTGAGGTGGATTTGAATGCTTGTCTTTTTTGTTTTTTGTTTTTTGTATTTATTTATTTATTTTTAATTTATTTTTTATTCTCATTTTGTACAATTTTTTTTACATTAATAATATATTCGTGTTTACAAGTAAACAAAATACCCCTCCCCCCCATGAATATAGATAGACTTGCTTGGGCGAAAAAAGTAAAGGGGAGAGAAAAAAATCAAAATTAAAAAAAATAACAGTAATAATTGTAGGCATGGCCAGGTGGAGCAATGGATGAAGCACCAGCCCTGGAGCCACGAGCACCCGAGCCCACATCCAGCCTCGTACACCCAACAATCACCCAGCCGTGTGACATGCAAGCCACCCGATCCCCACTGCCCTGCAAAAACCAAAAAGAAGAGAAAAAAAAGACCCAAAACAAAATAAAATAGTAATAATAGTAGGCATGGCTGGGTGGCAGACAGAGCATTGGCCCTTGAGCCAGAAGCACCTGGGTCCAAATCTGGCCCCAGACACCCAAAGATCACCCTGCTATGTGACCCCAGGCAGGCCATCCAGCCCCACTCACCCTGCACCCTCCCCCAAACAACAATAACAAAAAATGTGCCTCAGTCTTTGTTCCAACACCAACAACTCCGTCACAGGTGTATCACATTCTTCATGATAAGTCCATCACAAAAGTTACCTCCATACTTTTTCAACGTTGCCATTGCTGATCACAACTCCCTCCCCCCTTATTTCTCCACTACCATGTACTATATTTTCTCTCTCCTTTCACTCTGACTCCGCTTAGAGTCCCTGAGTGGCACAGCAGACAGATCCCTGGTCCTGGGGCCAAGAAGCCCTGAGCCCCCATACCACCCCTTAGGCCCAGAATCCACCTGGCCCCATGGTCCTGGGCAGGCCTTCCAATCCCAGCCCCTTGCAAGAAGCAAAAAAGAAAATGTGTTATATCTGACCACTGTCCCCCCATGGTCCATCCTCTCCTCCTCCATTCACATCCCCACCCCTTCCCCCTGCGCCCCCCTCCTTCTTACTCCAGATGTCTATACCCCATTGAGTACATTTGCTGTTTCCTCTCCCAGCCATCTCCGATGAGAGCAAAGGCTCCCCCATTCCCCCTTGCCACCCCCCCACATCACCACAATAGCTCATTGCAATAAAAAAAATCTTTTCATGTGAAATATCTTGGCCTATTCCCCCTCTCCTTTTTCTTTCTCCCATTCCATTTCCCTTTTTTCTATTGACTACATTTTTACACCATATTTTATCTTCAAATTCAGCTTTCTCCTGTGCTTCAACTATAAAAGCTCCCTCTACCTGCTCTATTAACTGAGATGGTTCATATGAATATTATCAGTATCATTTTTCTATACATGCAGTTCATCCTCATTAAGTCCCTCATATTTCCCCCCTCTCCTCCAATCTCTATGCTTCACCTGAGTCCTGTATCTGAAGATCAAACCTTCTGTTCAGCTCTGGCCATTCCAAAAGGAACATTTGAAATTCCCCTGGTTCATTGAAAGTCCATCTTTTTCCCTGGAAGAGGACATTCAGCCTTGCTGGGTAGTTCATTTTTGGCTGCATTCTAAGCTCTTTTGCCTCCCGGTATATTATACTCCAAGCCCTACGAGCTTCCAATGTAGTTGCTGCTAAATCCTGTGTGATCCTGACTGCAGCTCCATTATATTTGAACTGTGTCCTTCTGGCTGCTTGTAATATTTTTTCTTTGACTTGGGAGTTCTGGAACTTGGCTATAATATTCCTAGGGGTTGGTTTTTTGGGATCTCTTTCTCGGGGGTGGGGTATTGGTGGATTCTCTCCATTTCTATTTTGCCCTCTGCTTCTAGAATATCAGGGCAATTTTCCTGTAGTAATTCTTTGAAAATGATGTCAAGGCTCTTTTCCTGATCATGACTTTCAGGTATTCCAATAATTTTTAAATTACCTTTTCTAAGTCTGTTTTCCATATCAGTTGTTTTTTCAATGAGATATTTCACATTTTCTTCTAATTTTTCATTTTTTTGGTTTTGAAGTATTGATTCCTGATTTCTGGTAAATTCATCAATCTCCCTGAATTCCATTCTTTGTCTGAAGGATTTGTTCTCCTCAGAGAGTTTTCTTATCTTTTTTGCAATCTGGCCAATTTTGCTTTTTAAAGCATTCTTCTCAATAACTTTTTGAACTGTTTTATCCATTTGACCTAAGCTGGTTTTTAGCATGCTATTTTCTTCAGCATTTTTTTGGATTTCTTTGACTAAGCTGCTGACTTCATTTTCATGTTTTTCCTGCATCTCTCTCATTTCTTTTCCCAGTTTTTCTTCTAACTCCATCATTTGATTTTCAGTCTTTTCTGAGCTCTGTCATAGCCTGAGCCCAATTTCTGTTTTTCTTGGAGTCTTTAGATGCAGGAGCTTGTGCTTACTCATCTTCAGACTGAGTATTTTGATCCTTCTCAGGATCATAGATAATGTATTTCTCAATGGTGTTCCTCGTTTCTCTGCTTGCTCATTTTCCCAGCCTGAGCCTGGTTTTGGGGTGCTTCCTCAGCTTTTGGGACACTCCCACAAGGGACTTGGTGTGTGAGGCTCTGTCCTCCCTCCTGGTCTGTGAATGACCATAAGCACCCCCCTCTGCCACGGGGCTGAGGTGGGGAGAGCCCTGCTGTTCTATGAGGGGGCCTAGACTGTGATCAGGATCTGAATGTGGTCAGAGCCCCAGAGTCCTGTTCCAGAGGCAGAGGACAGAAGAACTCTGCAATCTCTCTTCACTGCCCTCCCTCAGCTCAATGGGCTCATGCCCTGGAGGCTCCTGCTTACCAGCTCCACCTGCTTCTGTTTCCTGGATCAGGGCTGGGGAAAGACCAAGCTGCTGGCTCTGTGCCCTGAGGGCTGGGCTCCACGTGCTCCCTCTGGCACAGGTCCCCCGCTGTTCCCCCACTTTGTGCCCTGTGCTCCCCGGGGTACAGCTCAGGAAACTCCCCCACTGCTGTGAGCTGAGACTCCCAGCGCCCTGGGGCTGCCTCCTGGAAGCTGAAGCTTTTTCGCTCTGGCCAGGCCGCCCCTCCGACCCCACCCCGACCCCAGGGAGCAGAGCCTTTCTGCTCTTTTCCAGGTTACCTTGAGTAGGAGAACTGCCTCACTGGGTCCCTTTGTGGGTTCTGTCTCTCAAAAGTTTAGTTAGAGTCCTTAGTTTATGAGTTTTTATCAGAGAGCTCCTAAGACTGGATCCCTTCATGTCGCCATCTTGGCTCCACTCCCCTCCAATAACTCTTAAATTAACTCTTCTCAATCTATTTTCCAGGTTGTTTTTCCAAAGAGATATTTCATTTTCTTCTAGTTTTTCCATTCTTCTAATTTTATTTTATTATTTCCTACTGTCACATAGAATCTTTAATTTCCACTTGCTCAATTCTAATTTTTAAGGAATTGGCTTCTTCGGTGAGCTTTTGTACCTCCTTTTCCATTTAGTCAGTTCTACTTTTTTTTTTTTTTGGTAACGCAATGGGGTTAAGTGGCTTGACCAAGGCCACACAGCTAGGTAATTATTAAGTGTCTGAGGCTGGATTTGAACTCAGGTCCTCCTGACTCCAGGGCTGGTGCTCTATCCACTGTGCCACCTAGCTGCCCCCAAATTCTACTTTTTTTTTTAGGTTTTTGCAAGGCAATGGGGTTAAGTGGCTTGCCCAAGGCCACACAGCTAGGTAATTATTAAGTGTCTGAGACCGGATTTGAACCCAGGTACTCCTGACTCCAGGGCCGGTGCTTTATCCACTGTGCCACCTAGCCACCCCCCAATTCTAAGGAGCTCTTTTCTTCAGTAAATTTTTGTGTATCATTTTCCATGTGACCAATTCTACTTTTTAAGGAGTTTTTCTCTTAGTGTACTTTTGTGCCTCCTTTATCATTTAGTCTATTCTGTTTTTAAAATGTTATTTTCTTCAGTATTTTTTGTACCTCCTTTACCAAGCTGTTGGCTCTTTTTATATTATTTTCTTGCATCACTATAATTTATTTATCCAGTTTTTTCTACTTCTTTTATTTTATTTTTAAAATTCTTTTTGAGCTCTTCCAGAAATTATTTTTGGGCCTAAAACCAATTTACATTTTTCTTTGAGGCTTTGGATGTAGCAATTTTGACTTTGTGGTCTTATGAGTTTGTATTTTGAGCTTCCCTGTCCCCATAGTAACTTTATATAGTCAGGTTCTTTTTTGTTGTCTTTGCTCATTTTTCCAATCTATTTCTTGACTTTTAACTTTATGTTAAAGTTAGGCTCAGTTCTTCGGGTGGGGGTGGCTCTATGCCAAGCTTTTTGCTTTTGCTATTTTCAGAGCTGGGGTTTGGGTGGGGAGAGGTGATCTGTAAATTTTCATTTCTTCCAAGGTGGTATGATCTAAGGAGAGGTGTATTTACCTTGCCTGTGCTCTGATCTGAATGACTAAAAACATTCTTTTCATCCCTGGGACTGTGACCAAGGTACCTGATACTGCTAGTTCTCCTCCTCATCCTGGGACTCTTTTTTTAAATTTTCTTAATATTTTATTTGTTTTTCCAACTATGTGAAATGGTAGTTTTCACCAATCATTCTTATTTGCAAGGTTTTGAGTTTTACATTTTTCTCCCTTGCTCCCTTCTGTCCCTACTCCCCCTGATAGAAAGAAATCTGTTATAGGCTCTACATGAATAGTCATGCTAAAAACATAGATTCATATTGTAAAAGAAGAATAAAATGCAAATGGAAGAAAAGAACATTAATACAAAAGAGGACTTTCAAAAGTGAAGATGGGGCGGCTAGGTGGCGCAGTGGATAAAGCACCCGCCCTGGAGTCAGGAGTACCTGGGTTCAAATCTGGTCTCAGACACTTCATAATTACCTAGCTGTGTGGCCTTGGGCCAGGCACTTAACCACATTTGCCTTGCAATAACCTTAAAAAAAAAAGTGAGGATAGTAAACTCTGGTCTTCATTTAAACTTCATAGTTCCTTCTCTGGTTATGGATAGTATTTTCCATCACAAGTCTTTTAGAATTGACTTTTATTATTGTACTGCTGAAATGAACAAGTCCATCATAGTTGATCATCACCCAATGTTATTAATGTGTACAATGTTCTTCTCACTCAGTATCAATTCATGCAAGTCCTTCCAGGTTCTTCTGAAGTCCCGTCCCACTTGATTTGTTATAGACAATAGTGTTCCATCACATTCACATACCACAATGTTTAGTCATTCCCCAATTGTTGGATATCCCCTCAGTTTCCAATTCCCTGCCACCATGAAAAGAATTGCTATGAATATTTTTATACATGTGGAATTTTTACTCTTTTTCATGATCTTTTTGGGATACAGATCTAATGGTGGTACTGCCGGACCAAAGGGATGGCAAAAAATTATTGTTTTTGGCATAATTCCAAATTGCTCTCTAGAAAGGTTGGATCAGTTCACAATGCACCACTGTCCACCTTGTCACTCTTATCCAGATTCACGTATGGATAATGCAACAGAGCCCTGTACCCAGTACTAGCAAAAGGTCCCTTGTAATTTCCTTCTGACCAACTTTCTTACTGTCTGTGGGCTGAGATGTCTGGAAGCCACCACTGCCAATTCAGTCATCCCCAAGCTGGCTTTTTGTGGTAGTTCCTGTTCTGGACTGTGTTCCGATCTCAGATAGACATTTCCTGACAAACTAAGTTGTCTTGGAAAATTGTTTCATTCTATTCTTTGGTTAATTCTGCTATTCCAGAATTCATTTTGAGGTGTTATTTAAAGTTATTTAGAGGGGGATTTGAGAGAGGTCAAAAAAGTCCCTGCATTTACTCCACCATTTTGGCTCTGGCCCTACCCCTATCTCTACCTCCCCCCCAAAAAACTGGAGTTTATGGAATAGAAGGGATGATATGTTCATACTTGTGCTTTAGGAAGATTACTTTGGCAGCTGGGTAGAGGATGGACTGGAGTGGTAAGAGACTTGAAGAAGAGAGATCAATCAGATGCTATTGCAGTAGAAAAGGCATGAGATGATGAAGACCTGGATAGTGCACTGTCAGAGGCTCCATATGTAAAAATATCACAAAGGTGGAATCAAAAGGATGTGGTACAAATTGAATTTGCAGGATGAAAGGAGATAGTTGAGTTTTCCAACCTGGATGACTGAAAGGATGGATTACCCTCTATGGTAATAAGAAATTTAGGAAGGAGAAGAGCTTAGGGAGAAAGAAAATTAGTTCAGTTTTGGACTTGTTGAGTTTAGCATGTCCGTGGAACAATCAGTTCAAGTTATTCATGCTGTTTGTCCTTTGTTCTCAAAGAAGAAAATGACAACAGGAGAGGTGATGCCATGACAAGCACATGAATTGGATTTGAGTGAAGGGGTAGCTGTGCTAAGTGACCAACTTCACTTTCTCCTCAGAGCCATCTGGATCCAGTCAAGACAACTGGAGATGGCCCTGGATATGAAACAGTCAGGGTTAAATGACTTGCCCAAGGACACACCGCTAGAAGTGTCAAGTATCTGAGGCTGAATTCCATTTCCCATCCTCCTGACTCCAAGGCCAGTGCTTTTGTTCAATAGGCTTTTGGAGTTGTGAGACTAGTGGTCAGAAGATTAGAACTGGATAAGTGTATTTGAGAATCATCTGGATAGCAAATCCATGGGAGCTAAGATCACCAAACAACACTAGTACAGAGGAAGAAGAAAAGCAAGTCTGAGCTGGCCCTTTGACATAGTCTTGTTTAGTGGGTGTGATCTGAAAGAAGATCCAGCACAGTGGAAGAGAAAATAGTGGGGAGCAGCTAGGTGGCGCAGTGGATAGTGCACGACCCTAGAGTCAGAAGGACCTGAGTTCAAACCTGGCCTCAGACACTTAATAATAGCCTACCTGTGTACCCTTGGGCAAGTCATTTAACCCCATTGCCTTAAATTAAAAAAAAAAAGTGTCACAAAAACTTAGAAAGAAGAAAGTATCAAAAAGGGTGTGACCCACAGTGTCAAAGTATGTAGTGTGGTCAGATGGCCATTACACTTGATTAAGAGAGCACATATTTATTGGGAAAGCTGCTTGATTGATTTAAACCTATTCTTTATTCTTATTGTTATCCCAAGGTCATTTTTGCCTAAGTATTATCACAACCTTCATATCTTCTTTTTCCAATTTCTACCCTCTACACTAACCTCTGCTCTTAAAACTTTTGCCCTATTATCCTACTATTGCTCATATACATTACTTGAAGCTTCATTCCTACTCATGTGCTAGAAGAAGTCATGCAAACATGCAGACAGGATCCCCTACAATTTCTCTTATCTAGTCACAACTGGGTTCTCACTCTGGCAAAACAATCCTTTTTACTCTTCCATTAATATTTTCAGGGGCAGGTAGGAGGCACAGTGGATAGAATGCCAGACCCAGAGTCAGAAAGACACATCTTTGGGAGTTCAAGTCTGGCATCAAACACTTGCTCTCTCTCTCTCTCTCTCTCTCTCTCTCTCTCTCTCTCTCTCTCTCTCTATATATATATATATATATATATATATATATATACATATACATATACATATACATATACATATACATATACATATACATATATATATATGATGATTCTGGACAAATAATTTTCCCCTGTTTGTCTCAGTTTCCTCATCTGTAGATTGACCTGGAGAAGGAAATGGCAAACCACTCCAGTATCTTTGCCAAGCAAAACTCTAAATGAGGTCACAAAGAGTTAGACACAATTGAAAAAACAACTGAACTCCATATAAATAAGCACACACTTACATATATATATATATATATATATATATATATATATAATACACACACACACACACACACACACACACATACCCTTTTATTTTAATCAGTGACTTCCTTGGGAATACATGTCTAGCAATAAATCAAGAGTAAATAAATCAAGCCTTGGTCAAAAGGGTATGGACATTCTAGTCACTTTATTCACATAATTCTATATTGCTTTCCAAAAGGACTGTATTGCACAACTCCATCAAAAATGCAGTGTGCCCAACTTTCCACAACTCCTGCTTTGCCATTTCCTACTTAATTTGCAATTCTCCGCCCCGCACTTCTCTATATCTCATATCTCTCCATTTCTCCCCCACCCCACCTTAAACATTCCTCATTTTTCTCCTCTTTTGCTCCAGTCTCTGATCAAGAATAGGCCCTTTGTGGAATATTACTTGCACTGTGAGATTTAGTCAAAATGTCAGTTGGTTTTGCTTAGCTCTTTGAATGTGTATGTGTGTGTGTTTGTATTTGTTACAAGGGAAGGCTCTTGGCTTATGTGGAATGGCATGAAAAGGGTATATCCAGAAATTTCTGTGAAGTAAAAACAGAAGGCTTTAATAAAACCTTTTTAAAAAGTTTAAATTATTTTCCCTCTTTTCCCACATCCCTTTCTTTTAATACATATATATATATTTTTTTCCCACAATTACATGTTAAAAAAAACTTTTAACTTTTTTTTAAAAAATTTTGAAGGGTTGGCTAGGTGGTACAGTGGATAGAACACTGGCCCTGGAATTAGGAGTACCTGATTTCAAATCCAACCTCAGACACTTAATAATTACCTATCTGTGTGGCCTTGGGCAAGTCACTTAACCCCATTGCCTTGCCAAAAAAAAAAGTTCCAAATTCTATCCCTCCCTCTCTAACTTGGTCTTGGTTCTTCTTCTCTCTCATTAGATTCTTTCCCTTGGTAGTCCCATCTGCTCCCAGGGATTCAATTATTATCTGTAAACAGATCATTCCAAGATCTTACTATCTAGCCCAAGTCTTTCTTCTAGGGCAGCTAGTTAATGCTGGGGGTAGAGTGTTGGGCCTGAAGTCAGGAAGACTCATCTTCCTGAGTACACCAGCTTCAGGCACTTATTAGCAGGATGACTCTAGGCAAGTTATTTTGTCCTGCTTACCTTAATTTCCTCATCTGTTAAATGAGTTGGAGAAGTAAATGGCAAACCATTCCAGTATCTGACAAGAAAACCCCAAATAGGGTCACCACGAATCTGAAATGCCTTGACATTTTGGGTGGTGCAGAGAATAGAATGCTGGGACATTCTGCTGCTCAGTTGTTTCAGGTGGGTCTGACTTTTCATGATCCCCTTTTTGGGTTACTGGAGTGGTTTGTTCTTTCCTTCTCCAGATCAATTTACAGATGAGAAAAGTGAGGCAAACAGGGCTAAAAGACTTACACAGGATCCCACAGCTAGGAAGTGCCTGAGGTCAGATTTGAACTCAAGAGGACAATCTTCCTAACTCCAGACCTGGTACTCTTTCCATGGTCAATTAGCTGCCTGGCCATATTTTATATTACTTCTCTCTAATTAGACTTGCTTGCTAGGTATTTACACAGTATTCTATCTTTTGCCTCTGGATCCTTGCAGAGGTCTGCAATGGACTTCCAATTTATCCTTGATCCCATATAATAGCTTCCTTCAAAAATAGAGCTCAGCTTCCACCTCCTGATCCATCTAGGTATTTGTGCTTTGCCCCTCTCACTTTTTTGTTTGTTTTTGTGGGGCACTTTGCTAACACCCTATATTTATTTCTCCTCCAAAGAATCTAATTTTTTTGAAGGAAGTGATTTTCAAAATATTTTGGAGACACCTGTTTCCCAGAGCTAAGACACACCAAGCAGACTGTATCCTGAGTTGGGCAAAATAATAATCCTTTGTGCTCTGGATGATATCATTCTCTGGCAAGGTGTATTGCTTGGATCAGCATCAGGTACACTGAGGGACTTAGCTCCTCCTCTTTCCCAGGGTCATCCATCATACCTCCTGACACCTGTTCTTGTCTTAATTGCCAAGTGTACTCAACCAGATACTGCACTCATATTCGTGGTGTACTATATCTTAGAAGCTGTTCTCATGGGACCCAAGAACCCCCATATTGTTCCCCAAAATGCCAATTGTGAGGACTGTCTCAAGATCTAAGAATGATTGTGTTGTGTTCCAACCCCTCTCATGTATATAAGTGGCCCCAGAATCCACAGCATCAAACTCCTTCTCCAAAGGGGAGCTTCATTGGCAATCGTCATTTTCCTCACTCTGAAATTAAAACTTCTCTTTGTGTCGGGACTCTCCTGACTTGCTTGAGCCTGCGCTGTGTGGCTCTGACCAACCACAGATTATAAGCCAGTTCTGCTCCAGTTGTCAGTTGTCTTATGCATTGTAGGTACCTAACAAAGATTTACTAAATTGAATATGAAGCTAGAGGTCCTGGAGCAGGGTCTGGACGACTACTTGACTGGGATGGTTTAGAAGAAATCCTTGAACTGTTTTGGGGTGAACAGAGCTTCATGATTCTGGCAGGCGAGGTTTCTGCCCTGTATTGGCTTGGACCCACAATACCTGGGCTCTAATAGCTGTTATTTTCTGTTTGATCTTACAGCAAGGAATCTTAAAATTGGGGGTTATGAACCTTTTTATTAATATTCTGATGACTATATTGCAATAAAATTGGTTTCTTTGGGAATCCTATGTATTTTATTTTATGTATTAAAGAATTTTATTCTGAGAAGGAGGTCCAAAGCTTCTGCCAGACTGTTGCCAAAGAGGTCTCTGGCCTTCTTCAGATATTTTCTTAATTTTCTCTGGGTTTCAGTTTCCTCTTCCATAAAATAAGGAGGTTGAACTCAATGGCCCCTAAAGTCTCTTTCAGTTCTCAATTCTATGATTCTACAATGTAATCTCTCTAGATTTCACTTTCTTTCTCAAGAAAATGGGGACATCGATAATACCCGATGTCACAAGACTGTTGTACTGATCAAATTAAAGAAAAGCTGTGAAAAAAAAAACCCAAACCAAGGAATAGTTGTATATAAAGAATTACTATTAGTTTCATTGTGATTATTATTAATGTAGTGATAGAGGAAGGTCTCTTTCTTCCTCCTGGGAGATATCCCAATTAATCTTTCTTCTTCCTAGCCCGGAGGATTCCATTGACTCATTGGGGTTTCAACTTCCCCAATGGAAGGGAGAGGAGCTGATCAAGGGTGGTTTGGGATCTCCTTGGAAATCCAGAAGACTTCTCCACAGATAACTCCAGAAAAAAAATCAATTTTCCCAAGCCCTGCCTCACCTTGATTTCACACTTTCCCATACCCCTTCCTCATTCCCTGCACACACACACACACACACACACACACACACACACACACACACAGAGTCATAGACACAGACACAGATACAGACACAGACACAGACACAGGCACCCAGCACTGATGTCAGCTCCTGGGAAAACGCCTTCTCACCTCTCCTGGGACTGAAATAGAGCTGGGCTAGGAAAACTGCCTGTCACGAGCCAGATGCTGCCACCACTCTCTTACACTGTGGCCTGAATCTCCTGAGGAAACACTCAACAACCTCCCTCCCTATTTCAGTCTTCCTGTCCCTCACCTTGCTTGGGGTCTGAAGAAGAGGTGAGGGTGAAAGATGCAGCTGTGCCAACCTGGTGCCTGATATTTGTGGGCTGCAAGCCTGACTCTGCAATTGGGTGCCCAGACTCCAGCTGGCACTGTAGGAAGGACAGCCTGTCTCCAGG